>NW_005357115.1:2090275-2156500 GCF_000412655.1 Myotis brandtii
AAGAGATCAACCAAAGGACTTGTATGCATGCATATAAGCATAACCAATGGACATAAGACACTGGGGGGTAGGGGAGGCCAGGGGATTGTCAAGGGCGGGGAAAAATAAAAAGGACACATATGTAATACCCTTTGTAATACTTTAAGCAATAATAATAATAAAAAAGAGAGCTTGGGATCCGGAGAAATGCTAAGTTGTGTGGGCATAATTTTGTAATAAAGATCCAATGGGCCTTTTTGCTTAAGGGCTGCCATGATCAATTTGGACCTTTAGGACAATCAGTTTAACTCTGGGATAAAGCTTGTGATGTAGAAGAATAAAATGAAAGTGAAGAGGAGGGCAGGGAAGCAGCCACGGAGAAAATGCTGTCTCCTGGATGGGCAGAGCCTGGCATCCCTGCAGGATACCCAGCCCGGTGCGCCTTGAGCAACATGTTTTGAGAAAGTGTTTGGCCCCCAGCCTCCAGTCTAGATCTGTCAAAAAGCTTGAAGACATGAAAGAAATAGCTGTGACCCTTTAATTCCTTTTCTCCAATTTTAATTTATTCTCTGCAACACTTCTCCTTCCTGAAAACTTGCCTGTGGGTTCGAGTTAGAGAAAACAAATTGAGCACCTCCCTTTGCCTGCAACAATCAATTTCTTTTAGCAAGATGGAGGGAGTAACATGCAAATTCTGCTGACGAGACCATCATTCTAAAGGGAGCTGATTTATATGAACTGAAAATCGAATTATCTATCATCAGTTCAGATCTGAGCACATATTTCATTTTCTTTTTTATCAACTGTGAGTGGTTTGGGCAAGGTTTATGACAAAATGATACCTAAATGTATACGTTAGTTTTTAAATAAAAGTATCAAAAACTGAAGTCTCAGGTAAATGAATTAGATGGACAATCACTATCACATGACATTATCTTCTACAGTATTGACAGGAGGATTGGTAAGAGAAGCACAACAAAACAATGTAATGAAATGGAAATGTACATGCTGGGGTGGGGGAAAGGGTAAAAAATATCATTCATTCTCCTGATACTGTGAGCAGTCACTAAGAAAAATGACTTTAGGTTATTCAGCAGGCAAGTGCATGTGTGGAGATGGGGGGGGGGGAGAGAGAGAGAGAGAGAGAGAGAGAGATATCATCTATGCTCTATGATGAGAAATAGTAATATGGAAGGCAAATGAGATGTACAAAGATTGAAGGCATGAATAAAATGACATCTGCTCTTTGCTCTTCTTTGTGTAGGTGGATAGGAGCAGCGAGAGGTTGAAGGCAAAAGGGACCACAAGGGCTCAGCAGCAGCAGTTGATGTTAAGTCGGAGCACCAGCCCTGTTTCATCACAGTGGGATGAAACTGACTGGAAGAGGATGAGACTGGAACTTGATCTGCCCACTGACTAGAGCAGGGAGTTGGAAACGAGGGGTAGAAGCCATCAAAGGTGGAGGAGAGCCATTCCAAGGCAGAGAAACCTAGCACCCAGAGAGGAAATTGTGTAGAAATGTATGATCATTGGAAGCCAAGTAAACCACTGGATGGGATGGGCAAGAAGGTATAACTCAGGAATACGGCCACACCAAGACGTCCAAGGACAAAGGGCTAGGGAATATAGCGTTATGCAGCAGGACCCTGTTCTCACCTGAGGGAGGCACCAGTCCCCCTAGGGAATGATTACAGGAGAGATGTGTTTTCATTTAGGATGAACTGAAGTCCTAAAATCAAGATGGGAAGGCAGAAACCAGATAGGAAAGCAAACCTGACTTTCAGATAGGTTTCAGAGATCTAGCAGTTCACTGTTCTTTTCCTGAGTGCCTGGCAGGATGCTTAGGGTGCACAGAAATGCCACAGTGTTTGATAAATGACTGACTAGCCTATTGCAACTGGAGGAAAGGGCAGAATCTGATGATTAAATAGCTCGTTGCAAAGCTGAGGCCCAGAGGGCTAGGCTAGTGCTTCTGAAATCCTTCCTACTTATGGTCAGGGTGGAGTGGGCTGAGAAAGCTGGTAGGAATCATTCTGGGATTGTGGGGAACCGCAGGAAAGGGATAAAGGTAAGAAAGAATCTGAAGAAAAAACTGCAGCCACCACGATGCCTTTTTCCTTGGACTCTTTCCCTGATTCCTCCCAAACTCTTCTGCATGATTATATTCTTCTTTATGATTATTTATGACTAGTAGATATATAACAAAATAGTGTTTCCAAGGGGCTAAACCTGGGAGATAGCTAACATAATACTATGAAAGGTTAAAGAATTTTATGGGAAGAAGATAATAAATTCTGGTCTTGATATATTTAATTCAAGCCATGCTGGGAAATGTCTTATAGAATGTATGGAATATGGGTCCTCAGTGAAGGTGAAGTGCCTGGATGAGAGGCCTCTATACATTTGTCATGCATATTGAAATGGAAATTGAAGCCATTCGTTTGAGCTGATGGACTTTCTCCAAAGGTGTGACTTTAAAAGAAAAAGCCAAGGCATGTAGAACTGGATACTGCAACATCTCTGGTAACAGTGTAAAAAAGGACAGAGGGAGGGAGGGAGGGGGAGAGCAAGCGAGAACAAGAGTTATGCATACACTGAAGCGCCAGTTACGGGGAGGTTGAGAAATTGCCAGTCCTTGAAGCTTAGGGCAGGATGTCCTTTAAGAGACAGGCTCTAACATGTCAACATCAGAAGCCCCACAATTGTAGAGACAAAAAAGAGGTAATAGTTTGGGCTAAGAGGAGACTATTGGAAATAAAGCCAAAGGGCTGATTTGTATAGTGATTTCATTGGAGAGAAGATTTTGAGTCAGTCCTGTTGTTGGTAGTGCACTCAGAGTTTTAACATAAGAGAGAAAGTGAATGAGATGACATTAGCAGGGGCAGTCGCTGTGGTTCGTGACTTACCACAGGAAGTGACCTGAGAAGACTTAAGCATGGTTTAAGACTTAAAGAATGAATTCCTAGTGAAAGCAAGACTCATGACATATTGAGAAATCAGAGTCCGAATTTGTGAGGTCCTGAGGATTATGGAAGGTGGGTCCTCAGATCCAGCAGAACACCAGAATTTTCTACAGAGCTTCAAGAACATATATATAGCCCTGGCTGGTTTGGCTCAGTGGACAGAGCATTGGCCTGAGGACTGAAGGGTCCCGGGTTTGATTCTGGTCTAGGGCATATACCTTGGTTTCAGGCTCCATCCCTGGCCCTGCTGGTCAGGGGCCATGTGAGAGGCAACCAATCGATGTGTCTCTCTCAAATCGATGTTTCTTTCTCTCTGTCTCTCCCCCGCTTCCTTCCACTCTCTAAATCTCAATGGAAAAATATCCTTGGGTGAGGATTAACAAAAAACCCCGTATATACAGAGTCCTGGACTTATCATAGAATCAGAATCTCTGGATGCATAGGTGAAGGATGACTGGCAGGATCTATAGTGTTAGAGAAGCTCCCCTAATAGTTCTATGGCAATGATCTACCAACTGGCATTAGGAAAATATTTTACTAGACCTGCTCCTATCCCCAGGTTAAGAGGCTCAACAGCAAATATCATTAAGAAAAAAGCCTTAAAAAACCACCCACCTTTCATATCTGCCTCACTTTCCACATTAAACAGCTCATGAAATGCATCCCTTTCCATAACATTTTTCTTAGGTTGATCAGATATCATATTGTCTATTGTTCAGGGTAAGAGATAAGGTGGTGCTTTGTGGCCCTTGAGCATTCTGCCCAGCGTAATGAGGCAGGTGCATTTTCCATCCAATGTACTCTCAGTGCATTGATTAGTGGTAAAAATCCATTTATTATTTCATAGAATTACTAAGTCTGTAAAGCATTCTGCAGAGGTGGTATTCTTCATGGCAGATCGATCTGTTCTCTCCCCTGTATAACTTTCCATTAGAAGATCTTATAGAAATACTCCTGGACAGATCACATGCATCAGTGGCTACAGATAGAAGGAAGTCTGGCATTTATTACTGTGGCATTGGACCAGGCTTGTCTGGCACTACTCCATGCACAGGCATTAGCCCCAGTTCCCACTTGGGGGCCAGATGAAATAATTTTTAGTGCATTTCAATAGTGATAGCCTTCCTGATAAATTTAGCATTTAATTAGGGATGCACTTTCTATGCATGTGGGTACCTGTGCTATTTTCTCTGAGCCCAGAGATTATTGGCAGAAGTAATAGCTGGTGCCTCAGGATGAAGCTATAATTTTATAGTGCAGTGTCTAAGGCTGGAAATGGGACTAGTAGACCACGAATGCCAAAGACATCATAAAGAAAAATGTTCCTTAGGAAGTACTTGCCAATTTCGGAGCAATCAATTATTCCCTCACCTACACACTGACTTTTATGAATACAACAGCCCAGGAAATGCATTTAAATTAAGCAGACGGTTATGATAAAATAAGTTGCTTTTCCTCTTTAGCAAGAGATCTCTTTATCATATCCTCCTCTGCCTTGTCTCCTCGCTCTCTGGTGAGTATTTTCATGGATTCACTTCCATTTCCCAAACTCTTCTATGAACAAGGATGTCAAATTGAATGCTGTTAGAATGGGAGAGAACTGAGCATTCAGAGTGAAAGTGATTGTCTCCGAGACTCTTTCCAGTTAGGAAGTTTTCTCATCTTGCTACATCTTTTTTGCCACCTCTGTGGAACCAAGAGAATGGTGTTGTCCATGAGGTCAAGATCGGATCTGTTGCCACAGTTCCAGAGAGGGCTTCCCAGAATGCTCCTTGGGGATGGCTTTTGTGGAGGAATAGCAGTGTCTGTCTCCTGCATCTTCAGTTCTCTCAGTTGCCTATGTACCAAACTGAACATGGGTCAGAAGGGCCCCAGGAGTGCCAATCAGAAACGATCAGAGGGGGAGCAGCAGAGTGTCGGCTCCAAACTACTAGCAGGACTTGCCAACTCCGGTCAGGCATTTAGACCGAAGGAAATATTGGGCATCTTTGAGGCTATTTCTCTGTGAAAATACAAGGTGAAATTGTATAACTAAAATTCATTTCTAGCTTAAAGAACTGACAAAGTCATTGTATGTATATTAACTTCTCAAATGAATACGTGATAGTTTAAATGAAACCTTTAGGGACAATGTACACATGAGTCAAATGTAGGAATTAAAAATAAAAGTTCGTGGTAGGGAAACAGGGACAGCAAAAAACCTTTTCACTTGGGAGACGACTGTGTTTGGCATGGAGTATTAGTCATATGCATGTGGGCTCAATTAGCTGGACATTCTTTCAGAGAATGCTACTAACCAGAGATCTTACTTACATTTCCCTCTTTAGAAAGAGGATATATAAATGTCAACATTTATATTTATGTAGTATGACCTCTGAGGTGCCCAAAACACGTGGTGATGTATCTAACTTAAATAATTTCTATAAAATATTTCAAGTGTTATGAATTTCATTTGCTATGAGAAAATTATTTATTGATTTTTATAAAGACTGAATTTAGTAGAACTGACGCAGTGTGTTAATAGAGAAATGTAACCTATAGTAAAAAATAAATTCTACAGTGGTATAGGAAACAAGAGGAAGAAGAATAAAACCCAAGTCAGATGCCTTGAAATGTGGGCTACTCTCCAGTTGTATGGAGAGTATGTTTGGAAGCATGTTAATGAGAACACAGACATGAAACTGGGTCGGTTCCCTCTTTAAGGCACTAACTACTCTGACGTGTAGCTCTAAAATGTAGTTTCCAGGCCCTTTTCACTATTCCATAATTCATGTCAACTCAATCGTCAGTCCTTTTCACTACGGCTTTGGAGTTGAAGGGATTTCTCTGTGCACAATGCCGTGAGCTTCCAGAGGGCTCACACAGCTTTATGGGAAGTCAATTGAAAAAGAAAATCAGTAGTTAAACTGTTCTGGGGCTCACAACATGATTCTCCATTGTAAGTTTCTTGATGGAAGGCACTATATCTTAAAATTCTTTGGTAATGCACTTAATACACACAGAAATTGGCTGCTACTATCATGGAAAATTGTTCACTTTTACGACTCCAAAAATTAACATGATCCTATTTTAAAGTGGGGCTAAAAACATTTCCATATTTTCAGTCATCAGATTTAGGGTATATGATGGGGTCTACTCAGAATCCTGGAAAACAGAGAAATTAAATCATATAATTTGCATTATGCAGTTTTACTGCAGTGGTAGGAATGGAAACTATTCCCACAGGAACCTTGACTGCATTAATGCCGGATCACCGGTTTGCTTAGGATGGAGCTTGGAGTACCAAGACGGTGTGCTCCTCTGAAGTAGCACTCCTCTAGCCCAACACATGGTACCCTTAATCCATCATGATCAGACTACAGAGAATAGACATCCATAAAGATTGTAAGTACAGTCTGTCTGTACTACATATATCACAGGTGATCAAAAGGTTGACAGCCAACAGGATTTATTTTCTAAGGGGTAGATACTACTCCAGAATAAACATTACACCACAGAGGGAGGCTTAAATATTATGCAAAATTGTTTGAGGTGCAAATCTTTTTTTGTATTTCCCTGACCATATGAATTTGGATTTTGGAAGCAAGCAGAGCAAAGTCTCCTATACTACTCGCCAATAAACTATGTCCTCAAAATTCCTCTCCTGGTTTAGAAAAGCACAACTGAAAAAATTCAGGCCCATGGTTTGTGCATTTTGGCATACATTGCTGTTCCTACATGGTCATCGATCACTTGGAAATTGACAGGACTTACATTAGGCTCTTGTTCTTAGTTCCAGTCTTAACAGGGGAACTGGGAGAGGAATAAAGCATTACTCATCAGTGGCCGTATTTGGCAAAGGCAGGTCTCTCTCTCCCTATTATCATTCATCCTGATAGAGCTGTGACAGAGACCAGATGTCATTCCAATGTTAAAATTACATTGTTTTCATAACAAAGTCAGCTTACATCACTCTTAAATAGATCACACTAATGTTCCTCTGTATACTGTCATGGACAGGGTGAGCTAGATCTTTCCAGAGGACTTGCCAAACACAAACTATAGGAGAAGTTAAGATTTTCACAGGGCACTCACGAGCTGGCTCACAGCCCACATATCTCCGAATCTCTCTGCAGTGTGTTTCAAGTCACTGCAATATAAAATACCCTTTACAGTGATTCCTGGAGGAAATTACAGGTGCTTGTTTTTGTGGAAGGGAGAAGGTCAAATATTTCATTGACTGGAGCTCTTTTCTTGCCTATTTTCTTTGCCCTTCCTTCTTGGGTCCTGGTGACCTTGAATTAATTTATGATCCAATGCTTAAGAGTAGCCTGTGCACTATCTTCTCCATTGAACATTTGGAACTTTGAAGAATCCACACAGACTCGGCACATGTAAACCATAATTTGGTCCAAAGCCTACTCATCCCTTTATGATACAGCTAGAAGGTCACCTCCTCCACAAAGTCATCTATGATTCATCATTCAGAACTATCTCTTGTTTTCTGAATTTACCAGCCCACTTTTTTATTTTTTGTAAATGCACGTGGCATGTACCACATTCTGATTTGCATGATGAATTTGTTCCTGCCTGATTATCAATAATGGGCTGTGAACAGTTTGAAAACAAAATTCTCTGTCTGCTTCAACTCTGCATTTCTGAAGAGCAAGAAAAGCAATCATGAAATATTTATCGAATCACAATATATGATGATGTACATACATATGTTTTTCTTCTAGGCCAATACCATTCCCCTCACTCGAAAAAGGTATTTGCAGAAAGCACTGAGACCCACAGGTAACATTAGCATGGTTTAGAAGCACACTGGCGCTAAACTGTGGGCACCCATGCAAGCAGGGAGGGGCCCACTTCATGGAGTCAGTGGAGTCCTGGCTCTCGACAGCCAATATGTCACTTCATTAAAAAGTCACTGTTTATGAATTGTAATTATCCTTTGATTTGCAAGCATGTGTTCATGACTAAGAAATTTTTTCTAGGCCCAGAAATTTTCTACTGGCTTTCCTAGAGGAAGCCAGTGCCAACCGGAATGGCATCCATGTGAGCAACTTTAGGCTGCTTTAGAAAGTGCCTCATGACGGGCCATGATAGCTGACATGGCTGTCACAGAACTCAGTGACTCCAAAGTGATGCCATGCTTAGAGCCCACTCGGACAATGACGTGGGATTGCTGCTTTTCATGCCAACTGCTCACATTCCATACAACAAAGGGATTCCTTTACGCGGCCTTTTCTTACTCTCACTAATTGGCTGATGTTAGCGCAGCTTTGCTCAAACCCCCTTAAGCATGTTTACTCCCAATTTCTTCCAAATGTCACTTATTAGAAAATCTGCATTCCTGATCCTGGAGGTAATAAACCTGGAGACGCACTTTCATTAGCAAATGGAAAGAGGCTCAAAGTACATCCAGAGATAAACAAATTAAAAGCATAGAAGAGCGGGATAGCTTAGAGCCAAAGAACTTCAATGTAATATATTTAGAAAACAGGCCTTCTGGTCCCCCCATAACATTGCACTGCTTCTGGCTCTTTCCATTGACCAGGGTTGGCTTCCAGAAAAACCTAAACAGAAAATGTTCCACTTCATGAACTATTCCCAAATCACTGGACTGGAAAAATCTGTTCCATGGTGTGCCTACTGCTAAAGCTTCCACTAGTTGCCCAAGAGAGCTGCGAGAATAGCTCAGGGGAGTTTAGTTGAGAATACACACATAATTACAACATATAAGAAAACCAATAGAATAACAAGTGGCAAAAGATGAATGAATTCAGTACTGCTAATGGAGGAGTCTCCTTTAATCTGAGTTCCTAATTCTAGCACAGTGAGGGTTAAAAACAATTTTGCAAACCAAGTTTAAGAGAGGAAGATAAAAAATGTAGAAAGGTCTGTGTGTTCTTTAGTTGACATTTAAAACACACATGCTTTTAAAAGCCATTTGTTGCTGTTGCTATTTGGGAGGTACGCTTGAATGTCTGTGCAGAAAACATCCTAAATTTGGGATACCTTGTTCTCTTTTAAGATTGGATTAGACTGCTACTTGCTACTTATTTATAAAAATTGTCAAATTATTCCAGGTATATTATTTTCAGAAAACTCCTATTAGCCTATAAGGACATTTTGAATTTATAATTTCCCCCATAATCCTTTAAGGAAATCAGCTATAGGTTTTCAGATTATTTTTCCATCCCAATTCAGGGTAACCTCAGAAACAACTATGTATGTACTTCAGTGTTCAGCAGAAGTGACTCCACATTTTTGCCCTTAACTGAAGGAAAAACAACCATATGGACCCTGTTCTTAGCCAGGACTCCATTAGCTAATTGAATTTACAAAGCTCCACCGGTGAGAGACCATGAATTAACCCCATTTTAGTGACTCCATCCCTTTGGCAGAGCTAATGTGTCTGGTTTCAGAGCAGACTAAAATCAGTCTCATTTTGAACTGGTTAAACAGACTAGTGCAATAAAAATACAATGCAAGCCATATATATATAATTATTTTAAATAAAAAGAAAAGTAAAAAAAATAATTTTAATAGTGTTTTCTATATCCAATGAATCCAAAATAATATCATCTTATATAATTAATGTGAAATTTATGAATTATATATATATATTCATACTAAATCTTTCAAATCTGGTATGTATCTGACAGTTACATCTCTTTTTAATGTGGATTAGCCACATTTCAATTATTTAGTAACCACATATGGCTAGTGCAATGGACAGGCAGGCAGTGTTGAGGGGTGAGATCTGCACTCCATTTTCTTTCCACTGGCCACACTCACAGTCTTTTTCAAGAGCTTAGTACTTCGCTTTTCATATCTGGACATTAGCTGGAAATACAGCCATTCATAATTGTGAGTCAATCAAAAGCTAAAAGAACAACAGCTCCCTATTAAAAAAATCATCTCTATTGAAAAACATATCACTTTTTTAGGTCTAAAGAGTGCTAGGGGCAGAATAAAGTTATTCTCAGGAATTCGCCAAACTTTGGGGAAATAAATAACTAAGGTTCTACTTTGCAATTAGATAATGGGACCAACAAAAAGATTGAGGCTGTGAAGAACCAACAAAGAACCAATTAGATGGTATCCTCACCAAATTTAGAGAATGCCAGTGTGAATAAGCCTGTGTTATTACAAATATCAGAGTTGTGGAAAATTATTGAATTTTGGTCCCCAAATCAGGATACCTGCCACTTTGCTCAGTATCTACTTGTAGAATCAAAAGATGTCACTACATCTTCTTGGGGCATTTATTTTAATCTGTCCTGAATGTAATTATTCGATCAAGTTATTGTCACAAAATCCCATTAACTCAAAGAGTGATTGCCTTAGTCACTGCTTACTCAGACCTTGGTTTTGGTGCTTGTGAAATGCACCTCTCAGGCAGCCAAAATGAAGGATAACCCTAAGGATTCTTACATCTTTTTGATTTTACGAATTATTCCCTACCTTATGTTATGGATATCAGTCTCAAAATGATAATATGCTAATACTGTAGTTCATCATAATGATATACTTAAGCTTTAGAAACTCAGAGAAGCACTGAGGATTTTAATAAAAATTAGTATTATCTAATGAACGCTGAGTAATCGAAGCGTTGTCATTTCTGCACTCACACTGGGAACTGGTCTGTGACCTTTAGAACTCCCTCCTCGGCTGAATTGCTTCTCATTATCTCCTTCCCACTCACTTTATTTCTTGAAGGCTTGCTGACCTTTACAGTCCTTTCTCTCTCTTACCTGATCTCAGTCTGCTCAAAATTCTGTGCCTTTTTACGTACAATTTCTTAGAATGGATACATTTATAAGGCACCGTTAACGGTGAGAGGCCACACACATTTATAAACAGATGGCTAGGGCGAGCACACACGTGACAGAGTCCTGATTAGATTTTATCAAGACCCTGACTTTCCTTTCCAGAGGTCTATCCATCTTTGGAAAAACCAGGCCATCCTAAAGCCAACCTCTTCTTTGTCTTTCCAGTCTAGAAATAATTCTGTCAAGTTCAACAATAAAATGAATGGCTGCCTTTGACTGAGGACCTATACTAGGGCATGGAGCTAGTGGGTGTCTCTCTAATCAGGTCTCAACATTCATGCCAGCCTCGTCCCTTTTTTTTTTTACCGTGAATACTCGTTAGATCTGAAATTCATATAGATTGGCACCTCTCAAATAACTAGAGTAGTTTGACCTATAAAAAATTTTAATGATATTGGGACTTTCAAATTCAATTTTTGACATTTTGTTTGTCATTCTGAAGCACCCAATGGGACCTAGAATTGGGCTTTTCTGATAGACAGCTAATAATGTGGGCCTGAAGCTTACAACAAAGGTTGGTGGCTAAAGATATAGATGGGGAAGCCATCAATGCTGAGACCAGAGTCATAGGTATAAGTTTCACAAAGGAATGAGATCCTTGGAGACACAGCAGTGGCTGACAGCAGCATCTTGGGAGATTTTCAGATTTAAGCTGTGGGAAGAGAAAGACAAACCATAAAATGATTCATTAGGGTCAATGGGAAAAGCTAAGCAGCAGACTTCTGAGAGTTAGAGAAGTCAAAGGAATAGCTCTTCAGGGTACTTCAAATGCTCAGTGCTTTAGGGCCAGCACTACAGAACTCCTACAGATCTGGAACTTGGGGAAAAGTCAGCCATCATTAAGAAGGTGGATTCAGAAGAGCGATGGGTGAAAAAGCCAGGTTCCAAGGGACTAGTGATCCTCCTTTATTTTGTGGGAGTTGATCGAATCATGGGGACAAGTGAAGGAGTGTTAGTCTTAGGAAGAAGGACAAATGATTTTTCTGAAGGATTGAAGGATGAAATGATACATGAGTAAAACATTAAAGGCATAAAAAATGATACATTAATAAAATATGGAATAGTACCTAACACCATGATCTATACTTAATCAAAATTCAATGATCAAATGGTAAAGCAGAAATAAAAGGAATTTTGAGTGAATTCATAATATATACTCCAGCACATTGCATCTTAGTTTTTAAAATCTATAAATATTTTATATAATTTAAATAAGCAATAAAGAAGAGAAGAAGTAGAAAAAGGAAGAATTTCCAGATGGCCCAGAGAAAGAATAGAGGAGAGGACATAGTTCCCAGGCAACCTAAGGGAAGACATCTAAGTGATGGTTGCTTTTTCTGGTGACTATCTGATACTCATCAGCAAGAGCTGGGCAGAAGAGCTGCAGTATCTCAAAGGCATCATGAGCATTTCAAGGAAGGAAGGATGAAGCACTAAAGAGTGAAGATGTTCTGGCTCCTTTCTTTCCTCCAGGAAACATGAAATTTTTTTCAAAATCTTGGGCAGAGTACCTTGAATTCAGACTCCTCTTTAAGCAACACTGCTGACTTCTTCCAGCAGCCACATGCAGCATTTGGTTGGAGAGTTCCGTGTATGGATCCGTAAATTTGAGACAACCAAGTGCATGTGAGGAGGTGGAAGTGACATCTTCATTAGCTGAAGATTAATACTGTGGTGTGTTGGCTTTAAATCTTTATAACCTAAAGTAGGTAACCAAGTTGATTCTTTGCTACAGCACCCACCCCTTTGACTTCAGAAATGATGGCACATTTTCATTTCTAATTTTCAGCCTCAAATTCCAGTTTCTGGTGATTTCAGCATCCATAGATAATTTTCTGGGAAGATCACAGAATGACTCAGGAATAAATCCTATCATTAAAGATGTCTGTTTAGAATTACATTCCTTACCTCCCCTATACACAAGGTCCACAGGCAAGGGAAAGAGCCTTTTTCTGAACAGAATATGTTTGGCCAGTAGATGGAGTAAGTGGTTCCCAGAACCTCTACCTGCTAGTTAATGCTGTAGTCTTTCAAAAAGGGACAAAGCCACCACAACCACTACACATTGAGCTTAATGTGCAATGGCAGCTGGTAAATGTAATGAATGACATGGATGGCTCTTACCTGAGGTGTTTTATAAGACAGGAGGCAGTTGTTCATGGACATGAATAACAGCAGGGGCATTAGCCGTAGGTAAACAGTAGGACACAGAAAACTTGGGGTCCTCAAAGTCCCTCCATATCTTCACAATTTTGCTTAACACCAACCCAGCTTCTGGGAAAGAATCCCAAGCGCAATTTTTCCCCTTCATCTTAAATTTCTTTCAAAAGTCATCATTTCACTCTGTGGTTTGTTGGGGGAGCGGGATGGGGGAAAGTCCACTTTGCAGCTGGTACGACAGTGAGGAGAGCTATGTCAACTCTCGCAGGCTGCCAAGCCTTTCTTTTGGCAGAAGCGCTGGGGATATTACAGTGGGATCATTTATCACGCTTGCTTTGGGTGTTCCAAATTTGCAAGCGGTGGCTAATTTCCAGAGGCAGCAGGGCGATAAACTCTACTTTCCTAAAAGAAAAACAGTAACCGCATCACCTTTCAATTAAATGGGCCATGGAAAATGAACAGCCCCAGATGATCATGGATGTTCAGAAATCCTCAGAAAGCCCGAGTGTGGCCACCGGCGGTGGGATAACACAGTGTGGCAAGAAGCCTGGCTCGCTGGGTGTTAGGAATCAGCATATGCATCTGCTTCTACATCTGTCTGTCTCTGTACATTTTCATGTGTGAATATGCACACGCATGCGCACATGAACTCTCATATGTTTAAAACCAAAACAGACAACTGTTGGATGCTCACAGAGGAATTAAAGCCTCTTCAGCTAGGAATCAGGTGAAGTTCTCACAGTCTCTGAGTCTGGCTTCCCCAACTCCTTCCTCGCTCTCCAGGTGCCCTGATCGTGCCTCCTTGAGTGTCCAAGGCCCCCCTGGAGCAGGAACCCAACAGCACCCCCTTGACATCAGTGATCCATGTTCTGGAGTTGTCCTCAACCCCTCATCTCTCCTCAAATATCTGCTGTCTCACATGCTTCCCAGGCCAGGTGTTCAGCAGCTGCTGAGCATAGCATCTATTTATACATTATCTTAACTCATATAATGGATCAGAATTTCATAGGGCATTTCCAGGTCAACATTCAAAGGACTAACAGATGGCAGGCATGTTGAGTGGGCAATTAGTGGGTAAAGTGAGAGATATTTGGGGCTGAAAGTCTCATCCTGAGCCGCCTTCAGATGCTCCTACTAGTTTTGGGTCCAGGATAATGTCATCTGCTTCTGTAGATATCACAATGACCCGTTCATTACAAAATCCAGACCAGGACCACACATGGTGCGTCTCAGTTCAGAGAAAGCAACCCCAGCAGTTGAGATTTGTGGGACAGAAGAACTCAGAAATCAGCTAGGAGTTCATGGTTTCCTTTCCTCTCCAGTTCATGCAGGGCAGGCTGTTAACTCAGTTTTTGTCTCAGGATTTTTGTTTCTATCGATATGTTAATGATTTTATAGGACCAACACCTGCCTGAGGACCAGCTTGGGCTGGTCTCTTCTTTCAAATTCAGGAATGCTGTAAAGTTGGACAAGGTCTTAGGAGTTTTTTTAATGTACTAGGAATACTTTCCTAATTTATGTTGTGCTAATTCATATTGAGATCTCCCATATTTGCCTTCCCTTGTTCTGCTAAAGCATTCATAAGAGTATGGCACTTAGAAAGAGCTTAACATATGCCAATTCTCATTATCTTTATCCTATAATTGCTGAAGCAATCTTTCTTGAAACCTATTCCAATCACATTCCATAGTTTCCAGCCCCCAAACCAATGGAAGGTCCCTTTCGTCTATCATGATCTTACTGAACTCCTCTGCCCAGGCTGGTATCTGACAAAGTTATCTGCATTTAGGTGTCAAAAGGTGACAGTGGGTTGACATCTAAGCAGCGGTTCTCAACCTGTGGGTTGTGAACAATGAAAATACATCCTGCATATCAGATATTTACATTACGATTCATAAAAGTAGCAAAATTACAGTTATAAAGTAGCAACCAAAAATAATTTTATGGTTGGGGGTCACCACAACATGAGGAACTGTATTAAAGGGTCGCGGCATTAGGAAGGTTGAAAACCACTGAAGCCTTCCTAGTGCTGTTTCTTGACCTAAACCTCTCCTCTTGGCTTCAGCATTTATCAGGTTCTCCTCCATCCTGCATGGATTCTCAGATGTATCACTTCCCCGCCCTCAAAGTCTTTCTGCTTATATGGCCCCAGGCCATCTTTCCCTAGGTTCCTGATGCTGCTCTTGATGTTCTGAGCTCAGAGCATTCCTACTTTAGCATGAACTGGGATCCCAACCTCTACACTCTAATGCAGAAGCCAAATGAAATAGGACCAGATAAGGCTTTGCTAAAATTATCCCGCCTGTCAGTCTGGGAAACCACTAGTTTGAAGATTTGAATCACAACACTGACACACATAATGCTAATTTCATACAGTTATATAACTGCGTAAGCCCATCTAAGTTATATCTGCGTGGCAACAGAACTGGGGTGAAAAATATGACTTAATTAATCATATACTTAAATTAATCATATACTTAATTTATATTTCACCTAACAGTGAACACGTCTGTGTTCTGCAGTAAACAAACATGTGGTGAATGGGTTGCATGCGGGCAAGTCTCCGCATCCAGGCCTGCAGGACCAATGTCAGGAGGAAGGTACCTACTAGTTCGTCTCAGTGGTTTAGTGAAGGGACACAGCCTTCAGAACGTCATGGGAGGTTATATCTCAGTTAAATCCAAGTCAAATCTGATCTCCACCTGCAACCCTGAATGACAGTTAACTTACAAATCTGGCATAGTTATTAATGAAAATTTCCATTAACCACTTTGGATCTAAATTTCACTTTATCGGTATTTCTCTCCTCTGCTATTAGGATGCCTGGACTACTAAGCTTACATTAAAAAAAGTCCTGTTTTCTGTATCTAGTTGTATTTTGCCTTGATAAACTCATTACAAATCCCGTGTAGGTACTGCATTTTGAACAAGGGAATGGCAATAAATTAAGCACAGCATTTTTGAATAAAACAGGAGCAGCTAGAAAGACAACATATTTGGTCTGACCAAGTAGGTTACAATTACTATTACACATTTTCATTTACTGAATGGTATGTACATAGAGCCAAGGGAAACAAGAGGACGCATCCTCCAGGCCTTTAGCGGATGTACTTTTCTGATTTTACGGACGATTACATTTATCGCGGGTCTACCGCGCTCTATAAAAGATGCAAACATTCTTCTGGGAGGAAAAATCAATTAACTTCCTGGCTTGCAGAGATGGGTAACCTTGTTTCTTCTCTCTTAGACTTCAGCAGGACACCCCCATCTTTGGATGAAAAATGCTGACCGGGTGTTCTGGGAATCTTGGCTCACCCTGAGGCTAATCAGCACAGTGTCCTGGCCGGGTGCCCAGCTTTTGTGGCAGGGAGTTACCCCCGAGTGCTTTTTTTAACTTACACTGAAGTTAGACTTGGAAAGCAAGATTTGCCTGTGCATCAGAGGAAACTGGGCTTTCCTTCTATAACCATCAGATTCGAATCCTGTTTTCATCTGTACCTTGGATCAGCCTCCTGGGTCTTATATGATCGCCATAGTCATACAAATCTTTGTTGGAGAAGTTAAGGAGGAAAGAGGACCTGTAAGACTCTCCTAGTGTAGGGGAACCCAGGCTATGTGCCCCTTACAACAGGGATGCAGGGAGGGGTAAGGCCATGGAGAGGTGTGTGTGCACACAGAGGAGGAACAGCAGAGAAGAAGCAAGGGCAAACAAGAGCAGCTCGCACTTGACCTTGTAGGCTCCATGCATGAAACTAAAATTCAGAAACTAGCTGAGGCTTACAAGAAGTAATCCCGGCAGTTGCCTCACTCCCTCCTGTCAGCACATGGCAAAGTTTGCTGTGGATAGGAGAGCAAGGAGTTCTTTCTAAACGTTTCAAAATATTGGTAACATTTTCTGCAATTTCTCCTCAACCCTTAGGAGATCACTGGAGACATGGGAAATTCTCTGTCCAATTCCATCTTGCCAAAGTATTCCAAACCAGAGAAATAGAAATGAGGTTGAAACGTACCCTTGAAGTCTCCTTCAGTGATGCTTTCTGATATATAACAACATTTATCAACATTTTAAAAAAGGCCTCCCACACCACTATTACAAGGTATTTTTCTCTCCTCCATCCTTTCATTCTAGTCAGTTGTTCACATATTTAACAGTAAAGGTCTTCAAAGTTACTTCAGCTTATGACACATCTGTAAAATAGAATGTTTTTATTTTCTTAGGTTTTGTAAATAGGCATATGGGAGTCAAATCAGTATTTTAATGTGCATTAAGTGATGTTATTATAATTCAGTTTCTTATCCATGAGACGACTTGGAAATTGTGATTTAGGTCCACTGGACCTTCCCTTCTACTATATACATACGTTTTTAATCAGTATATCTTTCTGTCAAAGTTTGCTTAGGCAGAATTTGACTGAAACTGCACCAGGTAAATTAGATTACTTTTCTCTTTTCTGAGATCGATGGATCACTATTTCATGCTTCAGTTTTTCATCTCAGGCAAATGAGGCCAATGTTCCTTGGCTTGTGTATCTTTGAAGTTCTGGCCTTACAACTGGCTAGCAATGAGCCTGGGAAAGAGAATACTCCATGTGACTGAATAGGTTTTTCCTTGAAGAAAAAAAGAAACAGAAAGAGACAAATGAAGAGGAGAAAGACAAGGGGGAAAGGAGAAGGAAAACAAATAGTGAAGAGAAGAAGATGGAAAGGAAAGGGAGGTTAGGAAGGAAGAGAAAAATAATTGTACTCATCTGGGCTTCCACGGGAGAGCCAAGTCTGACAGCTGAGAAATCTCTAACGTGGCCCCTTCATCTCCTGAGCGAGGCAAGAATAGCACCCTTTCTAAAGGAGGTCATTAAAGTCAGGCCTAAGCTGCGTGCTTAGCCATCACCTTTTAGGTGCTTGTCGGGAGGGCCCTAAACCTGGCAGCCCCCGGACACAGGCCTTCATGCGTTTGTTTTGCCACTTGCTGGCCAGCTCATCTGGAGACTGGTTTAATCTCACAGCTCTTCTTTTTTATCTTCCTGACAAAGCAGTACTTCCATTAAGAAAAAGGCACTCAGCTATTAATTCCTGCTAACTCTTAACCCGGCCAATGAAACATAAGCATGTGCAGTTTTGCATCTATTTTAGTGCATGGATATGGGGGGCGGGTTAAAACTCTGCTTGGCTTAGAGCTCTCTGCACTCATCTCATTTTTCCCCGGTCTTCTTTGCTCATCCTTTTCCTAACAGGCTGTCTGGTGGTTACAGAAACGATGCTGAACTATAACAGGCTCAGATGGGACGAAGGAGGGAACAGCCCCCTTGCTGGTTAACAGTTTAAAAAAAATACAGCATTTTCTTAAGAGGACATCTGAGTGCTCTTAAGTATTAGTCATTGCTGTTCGAATGCTTTATTTTTCCTAAGGGATAAATTAAACCTCTTTATGCCTTCTCTCTCTCCCTGGGTTTTGGAAATTAATTGGGATGGGGGTAGAGACCCATTTGCAACTAGTCTCTGGTGCTCTATCGATCACTACATCACAAGAGCTAATGTACTAAATGTTGGCCTCAGGAAAGCAAGCACTGGGCTATGTATGCCAATAATTAAAATCGGTTTGATTCATTTCCATTAAGTAAATATTTTTATCACAAGAACAGCTTTTTCCTTAATCTGTTGGGTTGACAGTATATTAGAAGTGAGCATATTCTAACTTATAAGAAGAGAAGGGGGGAAGATGAGCAAGAAGTTTGCCCTGTCTCTGCAACCATCAGAGACAAAGCAGGAATGGGCCTCCCAGAATCAGAGCGGGTCTTGACCAGAAACTGCACAGGTAACCACCTAAGTGAGGTGGGCCTGGTGTAGCTTAGCCACAAATCCGTCCCCCACTAAGATATTAAAGGGGCTGGAATTTACACATTGTAGGGACTCAGGCATGATGTTATTGGGCAGGGAAATAACAGCTAATTGTCATATGATGGAGTCACTGTTACCTCTCACTTAGCACCTTACTCTCTTCATTGAACAGTGAGGGTGTAGACTGAGAATGAGGTGAGACTATCTTTTCATAGAGGTGGTTTGGGGCCCTGGGGAGGTTTGAAAGGATTGAGACTCTATTCATGAGATGTTTCAAAAGACAGATTCAGAGAAGCCAAGGATACACCTGCCTCTCTTAGAGATTTATTGGGAATCAGGTCTTCCTAAAGGCCCCTAATTCACTTCACTATGTGGAACTGGAAGATACCAAGAACTACACACCATCACTTCATGAGAAAGGAAGCAGAATCCCATGAAGTGTCAAAGAAATCACAGCAGGGGAAGAAGAACATGTTAGTATGTGCTTGGCCCTGGGCTCTGTGGTTTGAGGTTCACATACCTCATCTAATCCAATGATTACCAGTCATGGCTGTACAACTCAATCATCCATGGAAACGAAAAAATACATAGTTACCTCCATGTTCCAACCCACCAACCCACTAGGGAATCGGCTTCCTTAGGCTTTGGGTTAGCGCTAGGCAAGTGTACTTTTTTAAAGCTATGATTCTGAGTCACTGCAGGGTTGAGAACGATTTGCTTAATTCTCACAACTCTTTGAGGCAGGAATATTATTACCCTGTGTTCTCCAGAAGGTGAAAGTGAAGTTCAGAGGACTAGAACATGGGTCTATAATTTCTGCTTCCTTGGTTTTTCTATTTAATATTACAGCTCCCCTGGAGGCTTGAAGCCTTGGGTTTTTGAGTAGATAAGCAGAGGACTTTCAACTGTATTTTACTTTATCCTATGAGTGACTGTTCGGAGAACAAGGAATATATTTGCTAGAGGCAGGGTATACAGAAAAGAGCATGGCAATTTGCACTGCACTGGTTTTGATTCTGGTTAGTTGTGTGACTATGGGCATGCCACCTTGCTAAGTCTCAGTTTCCTCCTTTGTGTAGTGGGAATGATAGATACTATGTCAAATTGCATTTGAATATTAAATGAGAATACATATGTTAAAATAGTGCCTGGCACAAAGTAGTACTCAAAAAGTAGTAGTTCTTTCTGCCATGTTTATGGCTACTGCCAATTTTCTCCTGGCCAGACAATGACATTTGTCCCATTCTTCTCTTCGTTCCCCTTCTCTCTAAACAAAAGAATGTGGTGACTGGGGAAAAGGGACTGGAGGTGGGATAGATTCAAGGACGATACTAAATCATGCAGAATCTCTTATACCCAATGGAAGATACATAATTCCTGTTTAAGGGGCTCAATGTGAGAATCAGGTCAGGGATTCATCTCAAAGCTGCTATTCGCCTTTATTTTTCTTAGTGGTGTTTTGGTGGTGGTTGGGGTGGCTGATGGAGACTGGGGAGGGGAGATGAAAGCCCCTCCCTAAGATGCCTCTTGGTGATGCCACCCCTGAGCATCACCCTTTACCTAGGCCTCACTTGGATAAACAGATTCATCTGGTGTCATTCTACGAGCTGCTAGACTGAGACAAGTACGTTTAGCACTTGAATGGTGAGCTCCAGTGTTAGAGTTGCTCTATTTATACTTCACTCTGCAGACAATCCTGATGCTTTTACATAATTGCTCAGCTCCCCTCGCTTAGCAAACAAGTAAATAAGATGATAAGCAAGACTCTCTTTTCCATGCAGGTTTATGATGAATTCACAAGTCAGCTTCACTTCCCATTATTCTGGCTAACTTGCCTGCTTTAAAATACATCGGATGACAGTTAGTTTTATTGTTTTCCCTCTAGAAGTCAGGCCTTGATATGACAATTACTTTATCAGCACAGTGGAGCCTGCTGGGTGATGGGCAGGACAAGGAATGGCATATTGGGCTGATTCTAGTCTTGCAACAAAATTATTCAAACTTAACCTTGCTGAGTCTATTCAACTCTTCTGTAATTATATTAATGCTCCAAGCTCATGAGAGGATGGAGGTAGGGAAGCATTGTATACCTTGTTTATATTCCTGTATGCAAATTTCTGTGATTTTTTAAAATCATCACTCCTGTACACGCCCAAACTGGGGTTGGAATCTACAACCTAGGTATGTGCCCTAACCGGGAATTGAACCTACAACCTTGTGGTGTACAGGACAACGCTCCAACCAACTGAGCCACCCGGTCAAGGCCAAACCTCTGTGATTTAAGGGTCAGCTTTGCTATCTCTAAGAAATTGAAATGGAGGCTTGGAGGTGTACAAGACAACGTCCAACCAACTGAGCCACCCAGTCAAGGACAAACCTCTGTGATTTAAGGGTTAGCTTTGCTATCTCTAAGAAATTGAAATGGAGGCTTGGGGAATTAGGCTGCATGCAGGAACCACACAGCTGCTCGGCACAAGGAAGGCCTAGAATGGCAAGGCACTTGAGAATAATCTGGTTTCTGAATAGAGACCTTGCCTCTGGATCTTTCCTCCACAGACAAGTTAGCTATCCACACTTAGGATTCTGGAAAGAGCCTGGATTCTACCATAGCCTCCTCTACTGGGGGCAGAGGAGGAGCAACAGTATGGGGGTTAGACTGCGTTGCATTTTCCTTCTGAGATGAAGTGGAAGCATACTTGACTAACATGTCCACACTTGAATGTCCATAAGAGTCACTGGGGGCAGAGGAGGATCAACAGTGTGGGGATTAGACTGCGTTGCATTTTGTTTCCTTCTGAGATGAGGTGGAAGCATCCTTGACTAACATGTCCACACTTGAATGTCCATAAGAGTAGCAGATGAAGGCATCCAACTGTTAATGAGTGATCTGAATGCTTACTTGGAGGATTTTACTTGGCATAATCCTAAAATTAGTTCATAGAAAAATTGCTAATGTAATAAAACATGGTCAAAACAAACCGAGCACAGTTCTGTATCAAAGTAGCTCTCTTGAAAAACAAAGAGCTAGAAATGATCACAACCAAGAGAAAGTTTAACTACAGGGCATTGCTTGGGGCTCACTATTGAGGTTTAAATAGGGTGGTGGACAGCTATACTTTGAGACCCTCTTTCTCTCCTTTCTCAGTGATCTGATTGGGTGTCAAAGCTCAGATCTTTCCCCTGAACTCTTAATATTTAACAAGGAGCTTGGGCCTTTTAATGCAACATTTAAGTTTGCACTTCTTTATGGGTTCTGGTTTTATGGGTGTCACTACATACAGTCTCCACAGCCAAACTCTTAGCAATAGAAAACAGGGGCCCTAAATATAATAGGATATCTTCCCTAACATTTTCCTTCTCACCAACTGCTGCTAGGGCAGTGGTTCTCAACCTTCTGGCCCTTTAAATACAGTTCCTCATGTTGTAACCCAACCATAAAATTATCTTCGTTGCTACTTCATAACTGTAATGTTGCTACTGTTATGAATCGTAATGTAAATATCTGATATGCAGGATGGTCTTAGGCGACCCCTGTGAAAGGGTCGTTCAACCCAGTTTGTTCTTGTGTCTTAGGAAACTCAGAGAACAATGAGCTGCTCTCTGCTTTCAAAGGGCTTAGAGTCTAGAAATGGTTATCACTCACATTTTATATACACAGAGTTCAGATCATGCTGGTGAATGGATACCCCCAAGAGGAAACATAATGAGCATATTTGTAATGTGTGCTTAAAATTACTTTTCTCTTTCCAAATGTAATTGTTTAATTAAACAGTACCACCACAATTTGCCTTGATCGCTGGCTTTACTAAATAAAGCTGTTGACAAAGCCTGGTTCCCTGCCATGAAACACAGAACTTACCTAAGTTAGTCATTCTTCATGTAATCTTAGTGTAACGCTTTGGCAACATATACATAGCATCATTTTTCCTTCCTGCAGTAGATATCAGCTTAAACTACCCCTGTGTACAGACCACATACACACCAAACAAGATCCAAACATGCTTTCCGGAGAATTCACATACACTAAGCAGCAAGATGGAGTTTGTTTTAGCTCTGAGGGATGCACGATGATGTGGCAAAGGCTGCAGAAAATTCTGCTGTCTACGTTGGCATGATGCTGCCACTGCCTGGGATACAAAGCTGGGGAACTGGACAGCAGTGGCGACCGGCTGCAGCCCTCAACCCTGGGTGTCAGAGGCCCTGCTGTGCGGCCGGTCATAGGCAGTAGTGGGTTGGCATCACTGAACTTCACTTAATGACAAGACCCCTAGGTCTCTATCGTGGGCCAACTTCATTGCTGCCATACTCTAGTCTTCCATTAAAGGTTTGGGTGGCAGGGAGCTTTTCACATACGGGTCTCTGCTGCCATCTCTGTGGAAAGCAGAAATGTGTGGCTAGCACAAAGGTGTTTTGATGCACCAGTAGTCAAATGCTCAGACTGTATCACCAAGCCATGGGGGCGGGGTAGAATCAGGTCACACCTATGGTTACAGATCTCATTTGTGAAATAACTTGATTATGTGAAAGGTGCTTACTTTTCAGCTCTTCTTGCAAATATTATATCTTGCTAAATTGCTTCCTTTTTATTAACCATAAGGAAGGGGAAGCAACTGTTCTTTTCATGCATTTAAGCCATCATTATTTGAAAGGCCAGTAGGTGCCAGTCATAATTAATTTCATAATGATCACATGCTAAAATGTTCACATGCTAATCCATTGTATTTATTTTATGCATAATCTAATAACCATAACCATAAAGCAGAACTAATTGCTACCTTTCATTTTGACTATGTTCCAACAAGCTGTTTACCTGGCTGCTGTTCACGTATACACTGAATTTGTTCCATGTGCAGTTAACAGGCATAAAACTTGAGAAGGAAAGGTGCCAATTAGAGATAGCTAATGGCCTCTGACCCCATAAGTTGCATGAGTACGTTTTTCATAATTATAATTAGAAAGAATAAAAAATAAGAATGCCACTTCAAGAGAAATATATTTTCCCATAAATTAAGTTATTTGTATTTAAGAACACAAATCACGTAACTTGGAACTAATTAGACAGAGAAAACACAAAAATCAATTGTCAGAGAAACCCCTTAATTCTTTTCAAAACTGATAGATCTTGCCCGACTTGGTGTGGTTCAGTGGTTGAGTGTTGACCTATGAACCAGGAGGTTGAGGTTTGATTCTGGGTCAGGGCACATGCCCAGGTTGTGGGCTCGATCTCCAATAGGGGGCGTGCAGGAGGCAGCTGATCAATGATTCTATCTCATCATTGATGCTTCTACCTCTCTTTCCTTCTCCCTTCCTCTCTGAAATCAATAAAAATATATTTTTTTAAACAACCTGATAGATCTTGTCCTTGCATTAATCTCTCTTTTGTGTTTTCTACGAAGCTGCAAAACTTCATCCATTTGGTCAATCTAGAGTTGTTATTATTTGCAAGGTTACTGACAAATGTCCCAAACAGTACTTGTAGCTCTCCCTATTTCCACAGCACTGAACTGCCATTGTTCCTGGGCCTCATCTCCATATCCTTTCATGGAAGGATTCACTATGATCCTCTGAGCACAACCCCGTGACTACACTTTTCTAAAAATGCTCTGGAAACAGCCTGGTAACACTTGTGTTGTGTGTCACACACATTATCTTTTGCCCCATTGTACTCTGTATTTGGTTCTTTAAGGAGCAATTACTCATGTGTAAAAGCAAGTATAAGGAAAAAGTATGTAGGTTGAACCTATAAAACATATACATCTAAGAGAGTCTAGTTACTAATGATGATAACATTGGTCCCAAGAGCTAGGTTAGTTCTTGTCTTATTTGATGGACAGGAACTAACCAGCAACAACTTCTGTGTTGTTACTGTTGATCTGTGAAAGACCTTAGAGATCAACTAAACCAAAACTCTTAGACCTAGAAGATGAGTTGATTTGTGATTCCTGGAGTCCAGACTCAAAGGCAAACCATTGTATTATGAGAAGGATACTGGCTGATGGCGAGCCCCAGCCAGTCCAGACACACTGTGCATTCTTCTAGCTTTTACTGGATTTGCCTTGTCGCCCCTGTTCTTCTATGTACAAGTCCTCAGCTCCAAATGTAGCCCGAACATATCTGCCTTCTCGCTGTTAGGACTTTGTGCCTTTCCCACTTCTTAGAGAATGCTCTGGCCCTAATTGCCTCATCCTGATTCCATTAATTCTCATTCCAGAGGATGGCTTTCATCCTAGGAGCGCAGGCATTACATTTCAGGTCAAATGAGAAGCACTATTTAGATCCACACGTAAAACAATATAAACATTGGCTCTCTTTTATAACCTTGGTTCAACAAGTGAGGCAATTATAACTTTCCATCTCACCTTTCACTTGATTGCTAAAAGACTGTATATAATAGGTTCAATGAATGGGAAATGTCTACATATTGTTCCATTTTCCTTTAAAATGCTAATTAATTGAATGCTGTTTACAAGGAATGATCCTATATCGATATTTAATATAAAATTTAATGCAAATTTTTATGTAAGTCAAGTTCAGCTCTTTACCATATTTACTTTATAACCTACAAGAACAAGAACTAAATATACTTTCATAAGCAAATGAAAAGGATGGCTGTTTGCTCTCCATTTAGAAGACCCCTTTGTCTTTTTGGAAAGCTTACCTCACATAGGAGGGGTTTTTCCACATGCAGGAGTCTGCTGCCATTTATGTGGGAAGTGCAAGTGGTGAGCATGACCAGAAGCCAAAGAAAACAAACATGTACAACAAAAGAAACCATCAACAAAACAACAAGAAAGCCCACTGCATGGGAGAACATATTTGCCAATGTTATCACTGATAAGAGTTTAATCTTCAACATTTACAGGGAACTCATTCATCTTAACAAAAGGAAGATAAACCCAATCAAAAAAATGGGCAACGGACCTAAGTGGATTTCAAAAGAGGACATAAGGAAGGCCAAGAGACACATGAAAACATGCTCAAAGTCACTAATCATCTGAGAGATTCAAATCAAAACGACAATGCGGTACCATCTCACATCTGTCAGAATGGCTATCATCAACAAATCAACCAATGACAAGTGCTGGCGAGGATACGGAGAAAAAGGAACCCTAATGCACTGCTGGTGGGAATGCAGACTGGTGCAGCCATTGTGGAGAACAGTATGGAGTTTCCTCAAAAAGCTAAAAATGGAACTCCCATTTGACCCAGTGATCCCACTTCTAGGAATATATCCCAAGAAACTATAAACACCAATCAGAAAGGATATATACACCCCTATGTTCAAAGCAGCACAATTTACCATAGCTAAGATTTGGAAACAGCCCAAGTGCCCATCAGCAGATGAGTGGATTAAAAAACTGTGGTACATCTACACAATGGAATACTATGCTGTGGTAAAAAAGAAGAAATTCTTACCATTTGCAACAGCATGGATAGAACTGGAGAGCATTATGCTAAGCAAAATAAGCCAGTCAGAGAAGGATAAATATCACATGATATCACTAATTTGTGGAATATAATGAACAACATAAGCTGATGAACAAAAACAGATCCAGAGACAGAGAAGCATCGATCAGACCGTAAAACCTCAGAGGGAAGGTAGGGAGGGTGGGGGTAAGGGGGAGAGATCAACCAAAGGACTTGTTTGCATGCATACACATATGTAATACCTTAATCAATAAAGAAAAAAACACATTAAAAAAGAAAACAAACCTGTTTTGATGTGCAAGTAGTCAAATGCTCAGATTGTATCACCAAACCAAGAGAGGGTGGTGGAACTCAAGCTAGACCTTGAGTGATCTGCCCCCTCTCTCAAGCCTTTTCTGTTTGAACTGGACCAGATGCTGCTTGCTACAATCCCTCTGACCTGCTTTGTTTTAGGACACATGATAAGGAATACTCAAGGTTTCCAGAAGAGTAGCAAATGCCACTTATGAAATAGCAGTACTGGTTCTTGGCACAATTTTTTTTTCTGAACTGAAAAAGGTGGCGTTAAAAATAGAGAGCAAAATGGAGTTAAATTTTGAAGATTCTAATATATATATATATACATATAAAATGGAAAATATTCATTATTCTTTTAGCATTAACATCTAATTTGGGGGGTATGCCTGATATGCATCTATAGATCTTTATGGTTGCTCAAGTTTCCAAATCTTCCCATTTTGTCTTCAAAGGTGACACTTTGGAGCGATGGCCATCTCTTTCGAAATAGCTGTCTAGTCCTTTATTTTGACCCCATCTTTTTTTTCCTTTGATTCAAGGTCAAACTACTCATCCTTTTCTTCCAGGACTTACTTCCCATGGGCTTTCCTACCTGTTGTGAATCTGGTGCCCTCACTATTCTCTTTAATTCTTCTGCACAGCTCCTTACACTGATCTCCTCCCCTGAGCTTCAGGCAATTATGTTCTGTCATCTCTTCCACATACATCTTCTTTGGAAGACAAATCCTTCAGGTTAAGCTGCTGTAGGGTGTGTGCATTTCTCTTCGAGAGCCAGCAACACCTACATCAATAGCATCCACCTTCAGCGCCAGCTGTGAGAGCAACGTACTTTGGGGACCTATTTTCTTTGTCCAGCATTTCTGTCTGAATGTGAATCTGGCCCAGCGCAGGGACACTGGAGCCAGGTCTGGCTGTCCTGGACTCTGGCCTGTGGGAGGCGCTGGACTAGAGACCGAAGGGGATGAACAGGCACAAAATGAAGTTCCTGAGATAAAGAATCTAACAAAATAAGGATGTGTCTTAAGACAGAGCAGGCCAGGAGGGTGTTAGCAGGCAATGGGTCAGGGACAAAGACTAAAGAAGGGCTTGAGACGGGTGGTAGATGATTAAAGGCAAGGTAGACAAAGGGTCAGAAACTAGTTATGGGTTTGTGGAAGCAGAAACCCCGAGGAAAGCTCGGACATGACCTGGAAAGCTATTTGCACTCTGCTTTCCTTGAACCCTCAACTCCATTTGGGGGCGTAGGTCCTCGGAATGTATTCACGGAGGGCAGAGGAGCTCAGAAGCATAGAGGCAGGTGTGTCCTCTTTCAGTTGCCACACAGTTGCTCTGATTACAGACAGATGTTATTTGAAGAGAGCGGGCGCATGTGAACGTGGTACAGGTTACCAGTTTTTGGTCTCCAACTTTTTTTCAGGGTGATGTGCCATTTAGACAGCATCTATCTATGCAAAGAGATTGGAGATTAAGAGATTAGGACTGAAAAATGGAGACTTAATCCGTATGCTCAAATTGAATGGCCTTTCCTGAAGCAGTCCTAATAACGTTGTTACCATCCAACTTTCTCTTCTATTTCTTACTGGCTTATCCTCCAAGTTAGAGCTATGCTGTAAGTCTTCTAAATTCTTTAAGTCTGTATATTCTATGAAGTTAAGCATGAGTTTCTAGTCTATAAAAATAACTCAAGTATTGTTCCAAGATTTCCTTTTATGAATAAGTTTTTATAAATTGTTTTTTATTCTGGAGGAAATTAATGTATGTCAATATAGACAGAAGCTGGTCTCTCCTAAGAGGAACACAGTAGGCACTTAGATGTTATTTGCAATACAATTTACCTTCACAGTGATACTGGCAGTAACCTTTTAAAGGAACATACACATGTTCCAGAACTTGCACCTGTCATTGTTGCCATGGAAATGGTTCCAAAACATAAGATGCAATTCTATTATTGAGGCAGTATAGTTTCCCAAATGAATTTTAATGACATTGTAGAGGCAGAAACAATATTTATGAAGGCTTCTAAATTATTTAGTGAAGTTTGCAACTAATATCGGACTAAAACCACACAGCAGTAACCTTCGTCTAAAAAGGAAACAACAGTCGGGAAATGTCAAGCACACAAAAAAGAACACACAGAAGGTTTATTTAAAGAATGAAACACCCGAATGTTTCTAACTTTTCAACGTTTATCTTAAATATAGACCATTTCAATCACTATTCCTGCGGTTGGTTGAAGCATATTTGAGCATCAGCTGTCTGGGTGGTAATGTACTGAGATCACTGAGTTTTCCTTGTTTCAGTCATGTTTGGGCTCTGTTGCTATGAGATAGACAGATTTAGAGCTACAATATTTTTGAGCTGAGAGACCCAAAGGACATCTATTCAAGCCCATTACTTTACAGATGAGGGAACCAAGGTCTAATGGGTAAGTGATTTGTCCAAGGTACAAAAGTTAATGTGGCTGGACTAGAACTCAGGCCCCTGGCTCCCCTCACACAGAATCACTGGGCTGCCTTGTGAACTAGAGCCCTCCTCCTGGTGCATTTTTTCATGAAGGGAAGACGTTAAGCTATGAATTTGAGTATCTGGACTTCATTGCCCATTAATGTCTTCAAAGGAGCTAGTCCAATTTGCTAAATGAAACACAGTTTTACTTCTTCCTTAAAGGATATATCTCTCCACTAAATATATTGATTGCCTGAGGATGACTACTTTGTACCTTGAAAACTGAACTAATACCTTAATGTAATGCAAGAAGGGAAAGTTTTCTCGATTTGTAACCATTGCTTCACCTCTTCTATACTCTGAAATCCTTTGAATCAAATATCCCAGGCTCATAATAAAGTCAACTGTGAAACCAGTGTTCACCTCCAAGAGCCTGGGAAACACATCGACGGGGCCTAGCGTAAAGCTACCTGATGATGGTTGGGACACTAGCATATTATTTTGAGCACATATTTATGGCATTATACTGGAGGGAAAAGCCCTGTTGGTCATAAATTATGACTGGGAAGTGGGTACTTCCAGAGACTGAAAGTCTTTATTATGTAACTCTCATTAAGATTGACGGAGCAGCAGGCTCGGTGTCCAGTCCCTGGCAGAGCTGAGGACTCCCGGGCTCTAGGAGGCCCCCGAGACAGTGTGTCATCCAGGGCTGCTGGGTGGAAAATACTCTCACCGATCACGATGTGATTGCTTTGGCTTCCTCTGGGCTAAGCTTTTGGCACCTGAACTGGACCCAATGTAACACTGCAGCTGGGAAAGGGCATTATTTGGGTTGGTTAAGAGGAGTTTTTGAATTGAACTCCTCTGTAGCAGTAAAGGAAAAAATTCCTGCCCTATTCGGCAAGCCCCGGAGGAGCCATCTCTCTGTCACTCATGTGTTTGCATGGAATGTGCACTATAAACACTCTTTTGTACAAACATACAGATATATAAGATATGGGAACTTATATAGATCTATATTACTAGGATAATTCATTCCATACACATTTCTTGATCATTTTCCAAGCACCAGGTATGTTGTTCCAGTATGTCTATATGTACACACACACACAGAATGTGCACTATAAACACCCTTTTGTACAAACATACAGATATATAAGATATAGGAACTTATAAAGATCTATATTACTAGGATAATTCATTCCATACACTTTTCTTGATCACTTTCTAAGCACCAGGCATGTTGTTCCAGTATGTCTATATGTACACACACACACACACAGTGTGTCATTTAAAAAAAAATATATTTTTTTATTGATTTCAGAGAGGAAGGGAGAAGGAGAGAAAGATAGAAACATCCATGATAAGAGAGAATCATTGATCGGCTGCCTCCTGCACATCCCACACTGGGGATCATGCCCATAACCCGGACATGTACCCTGACCTGGAATTGAACCATGAGCTCCTGGTTCATAGGTCAATGCTCAACCACTGAGCCACACTGGTTGGGCACAAGTGTGTCATTTTTAAAACAGAGATAATGAATTCCTTCCTCACAGGTATTAAAAGACACAGCATGAGTCAAACACATGGGGGATAGTAGGCTGTCATATTAGTTCCCTTTATACCTCTTCTCTGCCATCCCCCAGGTTTGAAATATGTTTGAAATATGAATAACTTATCTGTCCTTCTAAATTCTGAAAACTACCCTCCACATGATAGAGAAGGAAGGGTGCGAAGGTGGACCCCTGTAGGCCCAAGTCAGAGCCGGAGATATGTGTGCCAAACCCTCTACTTTTAAGGAAGGACTCTGCAGACTCAGAGTGCCTTGTCACCTTTCATATCCAGGGAGGACTGGGAGCTTTTGCAACATAGACATCTGCAAATCTGTCCAAATCTAGTGAGACTAGACAAATAAGTGTAGTTTATTTTCCCGATTATAAAATTAATATATTTGTGTTGAATATATGTGATGAAAGATATAAAAATAAAATAGAAAAAAAGAGTAATTATATACAATTCTACAATTCAAGCCATGTTCTACTCAACAATTTGATCTATTTCCTGTAGCTTGCTATTGACTTTGAGCAGACTCCCCCAAAATGAATATTTGACTACATATATTGTTATATATAGAAGCAATGCCTTATGACTTCTTTAGGCACTGAAAAGGATGGAGAGAGAGAGAGAGAGAGAGAGAGAGAGAGAGAGAGAGAGAGAGAGAAAGTATATGAGAATGTTTAGAAGAAATGAGTCCAGTAGAATTTCACCACAAGCCAGAACTGAAAACATCAATGATGTTTAAGTAGGCTTGTCTAGCTCTTTGTAAATATCATTTCGGAAAACAAACTAAAACAGAACAGTAAAAAGTCTACATTGCGTTTCATATTTGCAAATAAAGCTTATTTCATTCATGGTGAAATTGCTTTGTGTAATTTGTAATCTCATTATTGTTCTGGGTCCCCTCCACCCCCTCATGCTGCCCGTGTTTATATAGCTTCTCCCTGTGCCATGTGCTCTGAGAAGAAAAGGGCATAATTATAAATCTCCATCCACTAACAAAAACAATAGCTGCGCCCAGCAACTCAAGTCTCCTTTTGTGAAGCTCTGCTTAGGAAACATAGTGGTGCAGATGCCATTTTGAATGTCAAAGGCCTCAAAACGTTAGGAAGACAGCTGTCCCTGCTTCTTTGCATCAGGCACCTCTCTCAACATTTACTCCCAGTATCACGTATCAGTCCTATTGGGAGCAAACCAAGGGCCAGAAATGTTATGATGTTGTGCTTTTAATTACTCAATAATAGCAGGAGACATAGAGGGATACAACCAGGACTGTATTTCAAGACTCTTCAGGCTTGCTTAGGGAAAAAAGACTACATTTGTGTCTTTGAGCAAAGTTAGCCAGACTAGAAAGACAAACTTTGTGCCATCTCCATTTTAATAAAAGCAAAGCTATTGAGGCCTCTGCTTTTTGTTCCATAGTTATTGAGATTGTCTCCCCAAATCTGGGATCTTTGAGGAGATCTATAATGTAATTAAGCCCAGCCAGTGTGGCTAAGTGGTTGAGCACTGACCTATGAAGCAGGAAATCATGGTTCGATTCCTGGTCAGGGCACATCCCTGGGTCGACGGTGGGTCCCAAGTGTGGGGCAAACAGGAGGCAGCCAATCAATGATTCCCTCTCAGCATTGATGTTTTATTTCTCTCCCCCTCTCCCTTTCTCTCTAAAAATCAATAAAAACATATTTAAAAAACAACAACAAATCATTCATTCATTCCTTCAACAAATGTGGATACAAGTGCCGCTGAATGCCAGTAAGAGCAGGGCTAGTGTCACTGAAAACGCATCTCACAGCTCTTAGTTTCCACATAAAGGAGCTGTGATGCTCTAGATAAGAAGGACGTCCCTCAACGTTCAGACCAAGTTAATGTAGTACGCAGTGGAGTTATTTTCAACTCATGAAAAGAAAGTAGAAAAATTTTACCAGCTCTAAATTCAATATTTAAAGAGGTAGTGACATCATGGCTTTAGGGTTGGCTTTACTTGTTTTAGACTAAGAAATCCATTCAAATGGAGCACTCTAGGAACAGAACAAAGCAAGGTGATGCTACCTCAGCACTGGAGATTTCTTGGAGTTTTGCATTTCTCCTTTGTGATGCACTGGCCTGGGCACTCAGAAACACATTCACAGTGAAAGGGACACCAACTCGGCTGCACATTTATAACTAAATCTATGTTTTCCCCTGACAGATAAAATAAATATTCAAGTGGGAGGAGAATCCATGTGAGTGCCCCAGTGCCTCCCTTTGATGAGTCTAAGTGCTGGACACACAAACATCATGTCTAAAACCTCAAGGGGACACTTGAGTCAGGAGCAATGCAAGAGGAAAGCAGGTAGGATGGGGACAGCTTGCAGGCAGATGGCGACAGTTCTGAGCAATTGTGGAGCGCAGAGGGTTCTAGAGGTGGAGGTCCAACTCTCCATCAGCAGCCCCCTTCTCTGATATAAAAAAAAATGAACATTAGAGCAATTTAATGGAAAGTACTGTGAAAACACAGCTGCACACATTGCATTCCAATTAGACAGCTCCCTCTAAGCTGTCCTATGTAGAAATTTTGAAGCCTTCCAGACCCTCTCACTGGTGAGCTAGAAAGTGAGCAGAAGCGGTGGGCTCTTGGATTCAGTGATGGGAGGTAGACCCGAAAGAGTCAATGCTAATGAACAGGGCCACAGGCTAAACGTCTGCATTTGTTGGGCACCTACTATGGGAGCAGCCTTGTTCTGAGCACTTCCCATTTATTATTCTTTACATTTCTCAACAAAGTTAAGGGAATGTCAGTCTTTCTTGCCAACCTATGAAGCCCAGGCTGGGAGTTGTCCAATGACTTTTCCTGTATAATCTTGCCCTAAGGGAAGACGTTACTCTGATTTTTCCACCTCATGTTTTTCCCTGGCAAATGCTGTGAGAGAATGTTGTTTTTGGAGCGGAAGAGACACGAGTGTGGTACATGATATGAAAAACCAAAAAAAAAAAAAAAAAAAAAGTAAAAAATATTCTGACAGAAAGCACTCTTCACTTTCAGCCTGTCTATGAGTGATCAAGGCCTTTTCCTAATGCTGGATATTTTTAAAAGAACAGATGCTCCCTCAGTTTTCAGCTGGGCTTTTGCTCTGTGTGGAGTGCCGCCCCAGCCAGCCTCAGGGAAATCAGTAGAGATCAGTCACACTGCACAGCGGCCACGGGGGCCACCGCTGAAATCCACAGGCTTCTTCCCACCAAGGAAAGAGGTGCTGGAGCCCAGCATGAGCCTGTGGGTTTGTTTAATAAAGGGAGGGAGAGTCTGGTTGGAGGATAACATTCTCCACGCTCATTCTCTAGAAAAACGTCTGCTGTACATATTTGCCAAGTGATACGGATTCTAGTACATCAAAGACCACTTGACTATTTGCAGTGTTCAAAGGTAGCTTCCTGGATCTTGAAAGTGTTATATAAATGACTATGTTAAAAATAGGCAACCAATATAACTGAGCAACCTGAAGTGGCCATGATATGCCCCATACGTTAAGATCATAAAAAAAATCAAAAGAAGAGGAATTCAGTATAACTTGAGAATCATTCCCCCTCTAATCAACACAGTCTTATGGAAGCGGCACATAGACGCGGCCTGGGATTCCACCCTCCGTGCTGTTCTATGGACAGACTTGTCTCCCAATATGGCACCCATCTCTTTAGTCTGGAGGGTCTATGCCTGATCCCTCTGATACCCCATTTCCAGCTCCCAACACTTACTACGTAGTCACATAAAGTGTCTGTAGATTAAAAAAATATGTGCAAGGCTTTTTTTCTCCTGTGACAAATTCACAGTAAAAGGCCAAGTGTCTACCTGGGAAGAACAATGTGCAGATCTGAAGTGGATTAATGGGCTTTTCTCAGGACAGTGCTTGGGAGGACAATTTAGCAAGCATGAAATGTGACAAGGTACAAATTTCACACACTCTGACTTTGTGCTGTACGCACCTGCTTGTTTCTGCCTGGAAAAGACCGGTGACGTACAGGACCCACTTGAACCACCTAATTTAGCAGAAGAAACCAAACCAAACCAAACATGTCTTTGCAATCATATTTTCATTTTCATTCGTACTTATAAAGTTGACTCTAAAAAATAATTATTCCTTCCCTGCACTATCTGCTGCTCTCCTGTGATACATATTGTGATTAAAAACACAAACAAAAGGTTTTAAAATCATGCCAAATGTCCCTAATTAGATATCATGTCTGGTTTCTAAGCTCCAATGATATCTTATATATTATTATATAATATGTAATAAAATGTTATAATTATGTATCAGAGATATGTTGAATGCCATATATATATAAAATTTTATTCCAGAAAACCAATTTTATGAATGAGGAAGTTAATGTTTTATGAAGATCAAGCAACTTGTTCAAGGTTACACAGTTAGTTAGTAGCTGAGCCTGGACTCTATAGATCTGTCTCAGCAGCTTATGATTTTAATAATTAGGCTAGATGACCCATCTTGGACTGGTTTATAAAATAGCTATTCAATGAACTTCTCTTCTTTTAAGAGTTTTAGCAGATTTTATGTGCTTCTTTTCCTGCCTAGGCAATAACTTGAGTTTTAAGTTGTACACATAAGTACAAATGAAAAAACCCAAAACAAAACAAAACAAAAAACTAAAGCAAACATTTCAGATAGAGACTTCATAGTTGCACTTCTTGGTTATGGGTGGTTTCACCCACACTACACGCACATGATCCACATCCATCCAGACTTTGCTTTAGAAACATGCTCTGAACAGGAGAAAAATGCGGACCATGGTCATGAGTACACCCAAGAAGGCCTGTTTTTATTGGGGTTACCCTGCCATCGTGCAACTTTTGGCCAGAGTCAAATAGGGCAACATACCAGTAACTCTTCTCCTTGGGTTTTCCTTAGTGTGGGTCATTGTACATGTTCCCAATTAGTCCCCAAGACAGACTTTCTTCACTGCAGTTCTTCCTTGAGTCTCACTCAGCAGAACCTCAGATAGCAGCGGTGTAGCACAGGCATTGGGCTGGTCAGTCTGTTTAGGAGTCGACTGCCCTGTACATCCTGCCTCTAAGATCTGCCAGTTGAGTGTGTTGTATCTCAACACTGCCCTCCAAAAAGACCTTTCTAAAGAAGATCACTGCTATTTCATTTGCTTCAGAAGGTGGATGGTGAACACATGGTGCTTTGTTATGCTTTCATACTAAGGCTGTTCATGGGAGGTTTGCAGTCTTTTAAACATAACAATTTTAAAAATACTGACTCTTTGTACACAGGCTTCTATGATGCTACCTCAGAGGAAAATTTTAAATTTGTTTTTAACTTTATCACTTTAAAGGAAAATGGTCGGAGGTGATTAGGGTTGTGCAAACACAGTCTAGCTGCCAGTGCCTGGAAAAGCTTGTGCTCTAACAGGTTCTGTTAAAAAAAAAAGTGAGCATTTTCCATTATTGCCTCAGATCCTTCCGTCTTTCCTCCCACATTCTGAAATGTAATATCTAAAGGATGGGATACAATCATTTTAGTGTGAAAACACGCTAGAGGGGAAAGGCCATGCATATTTCCTATAAATAAATGTCAGAGCAGAATTTGGCCATCTTCCTGGGCAGAACCGGGGAGTTGGTACCTTAGAATTGACTCTTAACTATGTTAAGACTTTGAGCCTTGGGGGATTTTATAAGCACAGGGCACTTGCTTTCTACAGCCTGGAATGGAGAGGCCCACAGCCCCAGAGAGCACTACAGGTGCAGGTAGGTGCAGGCGCAGGCACTGCTCGGCTTAGGCCCACCATGGGTCTGACCCCAGGGTAGGCCAAATGCAGAGGGGCCTTGTTTTACTTCACTTTCCACATGATTGGAAATGCTCAGTCTCAGAATATGGAAAGAAGCTTGACCAAAGCCATATTAGAACAGAGCAAAGTAGTGTGTGTGTGTGTGTGTGTGTGTGTGTGTGTGTGTAATATTAGAACAGAGCAAAGTGGGGTGTGTGTGTGTGTGTGTGTGTGTAGGGATGGGTGCAAGGCATGGACTTAACTAATGTGATTATTTAAATAAACTCTCTCCTATGCTAGAGTACCAGGCGGTGCTACAAAAACGAGGGGGAGAAAAGGCTCAGGGCATATATGTCACATTAGCTATACTGGCCAACATTCAAATGACAAATATTCTAATCACTCCAGCTTATGGCTGTGTTTTAATATTTTTTTTTGTAATATGCTAACAGAAAATACAAATTTTCACATAGAATTCTAATAAAATGTATAGATGAATTACATTTTACAAGAGGAAAGAACCTTAGGGATTATCTCCTCCAGCCCTCTTTTTAAAGATGAGGTCAAGAATCCAACCAAAATACAAAGAAGTTGAATGATTTGCAAAAAGTCTTATAGTTAATCAATGTCAAAACTATGATTAGAATATAGATTCTCTGCTTCCATGTTCAATGCTATTTCCATTATTACCTGTAATAGACTCAGAGGCAAAAATAAATTTATGTGAGCTATGCTGAATTCTCAATAAAATGTTCCAACAATAGTTTGTAAGTGTCTGCTCTCTGACCTCAAACTTGATTGAAGATAGTGATTCTGAGTCCCTTAAAACAAAGAGCTTGAATTTTTAAATAATCTTAGTTCTCTATTACACTGAAAATATTTATACCATTTTAATAAATCACATTCCAAGGGTATAAAGAACATTTTCAAAGTTTTTAATGACTTTAAGGCATATTAAGAGAACAGAATGTTCCAGACTGTGGATTATAAATAAAGTAGCAACTCTCAGGTGCATTTTTCCAGTCATTTGGAATTGATTTTAAGGTTTCCCCACTTTAAAGGTTTCCCTATTGAAGGAGATAATAAATATCAGTCTTTTATTCTAGGTTTAACAGCCTATATTAAAATCTTTTGCGTGATATGTAGTTTAGGCATAAATTAATTATATTTGTAATCAAATTAAGACTAAAGGTAAGACTACTGGCTACTGATAGAGAAAATGTAATTCTAATCTTTTTTGAGAGATAGAAACATCAATGATGAGAGAGAATCATTGACTGGCTGCCACCTGCACGCCCCCTACTGGGGGTCAAGCCCACAACCCAGGCATGTACCCTTGACTGGAATCGAACCCGGGACCCTTCAGTCCACAGTTCGACATTCTATCCACTGAGCCAAACCAGCTAGGGCCTAATTCTAATCTTGGGGATTGTATTAGTTGTCTATTCATTGTAAAGTAAACCTTTAGGCCACAAGCAATTTCAGAACAAACAAACAGCAAATCTATGCCCAATGATGTGTTTTACTTTGATTCCACTTATTTCTAGGGACATTCAGTGAGAACAGGATGACTAGCGGAGTTGAAGATGTGATCAGCCTGCCAATAACCACAGGGTCCTCAGTGTCCTGCTGCAATTCTTTCTAGGAAACGAACACACGATGAAAGCCAACTTCCCCAAAACTCTATTGCTCCAGTGATGGAGTTATGGCTCCTTCAGTGTTTCTCATGACATTAGAAGCGGTTGAATTATTTTCTTTTTACATTAAACAATGTCTGCTGAAGGAGACCAAGCTAAGTTCTGCACTACTACGCTGAAAACTTAAGCAGATCAATCAGTTTGGTGTTGAACCTCTCAGAACTGCTGTTAGTTCATTAGAAATGTCTCTGATACGAGTCCTGTCAAATGGAGAACAGCCTTATTCACCTATCAATGTCCATCCACATTGAGAGTAGATTCTTTCAAAACCTTTTGAAATAAGTAGGTCACTGGTTGCAAAAATTTTAAGTCTTTACTTGGGATAAATGCTAAAAAACCAGAACAATGTGTTTCCCATTACATCAGTGGTTTTCAAAGTTCAGTCTTGGTTCTGTTCACTTGCATATTTCACCATGTTCCATAATATTTTCATAACTCTCAATGCTTCTCAAATGGGTTGACAGGCCTGGGCCTTACCCGGATAGTCTCCAGGACGGTGGCGGAAGAGAGAGGAGGTGTTTTCTTTCTCCCACTCCCACCCTATTGTGAAACACTACTCCAGATGATTCCTCCAAAAAATATTCAAGCTTTAAAAAGTTTGGCTTTATAATTTTTTAGTTAAAAAATCAGTGTGAATATTATCATTGTTTTGAATAACTGCAACACATTTTTCATGTTGTAGGTAGTAAAAAAATGCCAAAGAATCATTTAAATCCTGTGAATATTGACAAACTATAATGTATTATGTGACTCAGAATGCTTCCTGGTCTGATTATCTCCCCAGATCTTGTTTAAGACAAGGGTGGCGACTTCACTGGAAATGACTCACTGATATTCAATCTGCAGATTTTAGTTTAAAAAAGAAAGCATTTTGATAAGTAGCAATGGTTGTTTCAAAGAAAGGTGTTGCAGTTATATTAAGAAGTAAACATGCAAATTTATTGATCTACTTATCTATTCTCAAAATCTTTGTGTGTGTGTGATATTTTTTAAGGAATTCAAGCCATTGTTTTATACCCTGATTTAACAACCTAGAAACAATTCCTTAACTAAAGTTGTGATGAATATTAAGATATATTATAAGAATAAAAATTTTCTGGAAATAAAAACAATTGTTTTTTAAGAATTACATTATTATTTTGGGGGAGAAATTTAATATAGTGTAAGAATTTTGGAATTAAGAAAATTACAATTTTTGCTTTACCACCATGTAACAATTTACTTAACATCTTTGAGGTCCAGCTTCTTAATCTAGAAAATGGGAATAATTTACTCACTATAAAGAGATTATAAGTACTAAGTGGAGAAAACAATCTAATACCTTGGCAAATAATAGGTGCTCAATATTACCACTGTCATTTAAATCAGTGATTATTAACTGTCACGTTACAACAAAGATGTTCTGGACAAATTTCAGTATATACATGCTCTGGTCCCAGGATAGGAGAGTCTAAGTCCAGAGTGGGACTTACGTGTTTGGAAAAAGCTCCCCAGATAATTCTGATGCACACCCTGGTTAAGAATGACTGGTCCTATTAATGTTAATCTTTTCAACAGAGGTACTTAGGGAGTATGACTTGGTTGTCACTGTAATGATCTGCTACTGAAGAAACCTTCTTCTAGTCAAGAGTATCACTATGGTTCAAGTCTCCCAATGGCCCGTATTTCATTTGTAACCTGGGGACAAATGGGATGTTTTCCTGGAGTACTTCAGCACAATATAGCTGAAATAACTTAAGTATATTTGCATGCAAAAAAGTGACTATGGCTGTTCACTAGTTTCACTGATTGGATCCTAGAACTAAGGGAGGTGAGAATTTGATCCCCACTTAGGGTTTTTTAGTTTTGTTTGCTTCATGGTCCTTGGCCTCTCAAGCCATCACATGAAGGCATCAGGCAGGATGTGTACAGATCTATAGAACCTACTGAAATTACCAGGAAGAATGAAATATTAGCAAGTTTTAAGAAAGAAATGTTTTATTCAAGTCAGGATGTTCTTTGTAGTTTAAGAACCTCCCCCCCAAAAAAAAAAATAAAATAAAAAAAAATACTGGCTGTCTCATTAGGGTATTGCTAAAATAACTAGGGCGTGAAATGATTCTATTTTTTTTTTTTAAATCTCACTAGAAAAAACTTGGTGTGTGAGGTGGATAAGCTTCAGACAAAGGGAAAACCAAACCTGCTAGTCAGAGATACAAAAAATATCTACTTCTACTTCACGTTGCCAAGGAGACTGTATAAACAGACAAACAAGGAGAAGTGGCTGGCTGGCAATAAGGCTAATGTGGAAAACCTCTCCATTGTTGTGTGGCATGCTTCTTTTCAGAGGAGCAGGGAGAGGTGGCAGGCAGGGAAAGAGAAAAACAAGAATAGAAGAGTCTTCTAAAGAGGGCCATCTGAGTCCCTGAGAGATGAACCTAGTCGACCCAAGCTGATGTTTTAGTAAAGCACTTGGAAATACAGTTTGGAAGCCCTATTTGCATTGCCTCATGATTCCTTTAATACTTTACCCCTGTACTCTGATAAGCTGTATGAGGAAGAAGACTCATAGGAGATCTTATCATTCAAACATTCAACCTATGTTGACTCTGTGCTTCCCACGTAGGGGCAATACCTGGAAGTTGGGGGAGAGAATGAGCAACTGAGCCTGCCTGACTTAGGTCACTGTTTAATAAGTAAATACACACGAGTAAGCTTCTTATGACTTACATCTCTTTACTCTCTTAGAAGTATATCCAATCTAACCATATAACCATATAAAATAATTTCCCTTTCATTTGCTTTATTCACTCAACACACATGGGACATTATAGGTACTAAATGCATTGGGTCTTCAAGTAATCACATTTCTCGAGATGTTTATAATGCATGGTATAAAAAATACTCTCATCATAAGTTTAGTGAGAAAAATTTTGTGTTTTTAAGCCACTATATATACAGTATGATTGGTTATATAGTGGTATAAAAATACACAATTTTTACAAAAACTCAAACAAACAATGAATAAATAGTGGTCATTCATTATAGCTATAAAACTACAGATTATTGTTATTTTCCTTCTTTTTATGTTCATCTCCAAATTTTCTATAATGTACCTATATGAGAATTTATAGTTGATTAATGTGAATCTGGTTTCAGATGTTGAGCTTTGCAGAGTTTGAGATGAGTATGTTTAAGTTTGATGAAACCAAGATATAAAACAGCTCTTTCTACATCTGTAAGTTTATTTGCAAGTTTTTTTGTTTGTTTTCTATAAAGAGGAAAGGCTTGTTTTAATGGGTCTCTTCAAACCTATGATCATAGAAGTTGATTGTTTTGAAGGGGGATAAAATAAGATTGCAAACAGCTCTATCTATTTTTTTTATTATTGGAAAAAATTCACTTAATAAGAAGGCAAATTTAGCATTGGTAGTTACACATTAAAAGAAAAAACAAGTTTCTCCTAATTGCTACGTCATCAATTGATTTAAAAATAGAAACCAGAGCCTGGATGGCATGGCTCAGTGGTTGAGCATTGACCTATGAACCAGGAGGTCACTGTTCGATTCCCGGTCAGGGCACATGCCCAGGTTGCGGGCTCCATCCACAGTGTGGGGCATGCAGGAGGCAGCCAATCAATGATTCTCTCTCATCATTGATATTTCTATCTCTCTCTCCCTCTCCCTTCCTCTCTAAAATCAATAAAAATATATCACAAAAACAACAACCAAAAAAAATAGAAACGAGATTGGGGTCTTAAGTCATTTCCCTACATGGTAAGGGTGAAAAAGAGTAGCACTTTGTAAGAAGGCAGCCAACACTATGTATTAGAGTTGGCATGCTGAATTGATGACACACCCGTTTCAAACTGTGTCGTAAGTGTTTCCCTCCACGTCCGGGTCTGGAAGTGGAGCCGCACACAAATGAAATAGAAAAGACACAAGATAATTTGGGAATATGGGGGACCAGGCGAGCAAGTCCAACTCAAGAGGAAGGACTTCCACTGTGCTCAGGCCTCACCAAGCTTTTTATAGTGAGGGGTAAACAAGGTAGTGGTTACCATAGTTACACAGTTCTTGTGAGTTTCACTTGTTTACACTGTTCTTGCACTTCCTCAGCCCATTAGCTTCCCAGATAAGATCTAGGGAGTGTTATAAGGTCAAGCCTAATTATGCTAAGAGGAATGTGCCCTCTAAGCTAGGACTTGTTTGTGACTTTGCCAGCAGGCCAGTCCGAGGCTTAACCCTATATCAGTTTCCCACAAAACTGCTCCTGATTTCAGTTGTTCAACATCCTTTTTTCTTTGTAGGCTGTTGGAATGCTTCATCAAACAGATAGCCTATTTAGAAAGGTCATTAGAAAACATACAGCTAAATGCAACAAACAGTACTGTTTGCAACTCTCAAAAATATCATTTTCTTTAAGTGGCTTAAAATTTTACTTGTGTTTTTTTTTTTTTTTTCAAATTTCCATCCAGAAAATAGTTAAGTTTTAACCTATAAGTTACAGTCTGCAAGGTCATTCCACACTGAATGCCATCTAGTCTGTCTGAACAGTAGGTAAATCTATCAGACCCACTAAATTCTCAGGAGACAATGAAATTCTGCTAGCATATTGGTTTCTGTTCATTTTCACAAGATTGACAGGCTCATTATGGTAATATTGACATCTCCACTAGAGAGCTCATACTGTGCAATAGTAATTTTGCATATGTTAATGAGGAGATAATTATATCCAAGAATGAACATTTGGGCTGATGTGCAAGGCACCATTTAATTATAAGAACAGTATGGACTTGAGTCCTGTTATTTATTCTTCCGTTCCTTCCATCTTGTCTCTTTCCAAATTCTATTTCTCCCTAGATTTCCCTCCATCTCTGCTTTCTTCTCCTCTTTCCTTCCTTCCTTCTTAATAAGTGACAGGTTTTTTTGATGCCATCTCTCTATGGCTGAACTTGAAAGAATTCTTTCTTCCTAGCTGTTGGATAACATTTGCAAATGTGACAGAATTTTCACATGACAAACAACAAGGAATTTGAAATGAAATAGTGTGTCTTCTCTCTCCCACCTCCATGGTGGAAATGATGATATCCTCACCATCTGCACCCTCGCAGCCTGTGAGTGGGCAGACAACCGGTTGGAGAGACAGCAGCGGCAGGGCGCCAACGCCTCAGCTTCTGGGAGGTCCTAGAGCTCACGCTGCCTCCCAGCAATTGGACCATCTCTTGTCATGTATATTCAAAGGGAAGATGGAACCATTCTTTTCTGAGCTATTTTGTATAGGGAGGGTGTCTACTAAAAAGGAGGCTGATGTAGAGGAGGGGATAGCATTCTGGACTGGGTGTCAGGGAACCTCAGTCTTTCGGGTCCTCTTTTGGCAACTATGGGATCTTAGTCTGCCACTTCACTTCTCTGGAGTTTGGTTTTCTCATTTCTAAAGTGAAAGCTTCCAGCTTTAAAAGTCCATGATTCCATTAGGGAAACGATGTGCAGCATTAAGAAAAGAATGAAAATAGTTTGAGGATGCCTCTTTTGCCTTGGTTGGCCAATTATGGTAAGAGTAGAATATCACTGCAATCCAGAACACATCAAAGAGCAAAGACTTATGCCCTAGAGACTTTCCCTAATGGTGGCCATGACTCTATTTGGTGCTTTTACTGGCATCGCCCTTGTGTCCAAGTGTGTATCAGAACTGAAATGAGGGCCATGGGATAGTCACCCCAGTTTGCAAACGGGAAGAACAGGGTTGACAGGCCCTGGGAGCTGCTCCTGGTGCTATGCTGGAACTCTGAAACCCAAGAGAAGCCACAAGATGGCTAATCACAATAGAGTCCTGAGGCCATCAAGAAAAAACACACCATGTATTTATAAATACTATACAAATATATTATATAGGTACTATGTATGTATACTACATTCATATACTATATATTTCTTATATACTCTATATTATATCCATACTACACATGTATAAGTACACATATATATTCATAATTCTCAGCCTGAATCTTCTAGTCTGTTATAAGCTTTTTAGTTGCCTTTTAGCTAATGGCATAGTGAACTTCACTTGCAGAATTTAGCTCCTTTTAAAAGAACTCTCATGTACTATGGATGCTCCCTACCCCACCAGCACACTTCCATATATTTCAGCAAACCTCTTTAAACACACCATAGGGGAATATCTTTTAAACAAATTCTCAACATGAAGCTCCTAAACAGACGATGGCATTTGACTATGTCCCATTTGCTTGCTATCAGATGGGCCCCAATCAGAGGAAACTTAAGAAATGATAATGAAATTCCTGTAAAAAACTGATGACAATTATGGCTGAACTTTTTATCACCCTTTCTGTGACCTTTCCTTCTTTTTTGGACCCTTCTCACAGGCTGCCTGGTTTATGAACACTGGTGAGGCCCCAGAGAAAGGAAGATGGTTACAGAGATAGCAACTATTTCCAAGAGCATATCAGATATGGCAGAGCACATTATGTCAACACTCCCCCTGCGACGATCTCTTTTTTACTGGAGTTAATTAAAGCAATTAATTCCCTTCCTTTTCAAAGCAGGGTGATTACATAAATACACAATTTTCCAACCTATACCCATAAGGCCAGTGATTTCTCAGTTTGTCAAAGAACCTCCCTGAACTCAATGATTCTTTGTCTCCACATGGCCTTTCAGAAATTCTCCATCAACTCTTTCTGCTTTGTTCTCCTATCTGGTCAGCTGGCAGAACCACATCTCCACATGGACACAGGAACCCAAGGTTTATCAAGCCTATTCACACAGCAAGGATCGGTGACGCCCACCCTGTGGCCCAGGATCAGGAGCAGAGAGGAGGGCTGGGGAATGGCACGGGCATGCTCAGTGCTCCGCTGCAACAATTCACCAGTGTGGGTGCTGCTGACAATAATTAGGCCAACAGGATGCCAAACAATTGTAAGAAAAGCTGTCAAACATTTTGTGTTATTATCCCCTGCATAGGCCTGTGATTTATCGTCACAGAAAAAGCACATTATAAAAAAATCTCTAAACAGTGACATTTTGTTCAAATTACAACCCTAGGCTTCTCTGACTGACATCTCCAGCAGCGGATGTAATGCTCAACTACTTGTTCTTTCGTTAATCGAGCAGGTCTCCGGGGTAGGTTCCAGCCACTGTCAGGAGAGCTGTTGTGCCAAGAGGGGAACAGAGTACCTCTCAACACATGGGGAGCCACTTGCTTCAGATGTCAAAATGAAATAAAATAACCAATAACTGACATTCATATTTCCTTTTTAGATTCTTAGTCACAATTGGCCCTAAAACTTGAAATAACAGTCTTCTGCATTAAGGCTCCTACCCATTATGTCTTCATTCCTCTCCACCCAAGATCTTGTTTTGAGTTCTGGCCTTGGTTAAAATGTATTTTTAGGGCTTTGATCTTTTCAATATAAAATCAAATTTTCTGACGATGCCTCCGGTGGCTATAATTGAACCAGAAAGAAAAAGAAATGGAAACAATAATTTCCTAATCCAATTTTTTTTAAAGGTTGACACAGTTCTGTGGATAAGTTCTTATAAATTGAGAGAAACACTGCAAGGAGACATCCCTCCAGAGATATTGAGCCAATGAGACAGATGTAAGATGTTAATATTACTTTGTACAAAGTCCATAGGCAGTCTCGAATGTAAACATCTGGGTTGCTAAGTGTTAAAGTGGCCCCTAGAAGTCATAGGATCTACTTTTTCAATTTACGAGAGAAATCCTGTCTATGATATTACTACATGATGTTCTGAGCTGGAATATTTCCAAGGATGGGGATGAGGTAGCCCTTTCATTACAAACACGTGGCTGCTCACAGACCTAACATTTGGATCTTCATTGTCTTGAATGGTGCAACCCTCACTTCGTTCTCAACATCAAGATCCACTTAACAGTGGGAGCCCCTACCCTCTAGATCAGTGATGGCGAACCTATGACACGCGAACTCATTTTTTTGGTTGATTTTTCTTTGTTAAATGGCATTTAAATATATAAAATAAATATCAAAAATACAAATCTTTGTTTTACTATGGTTGCAAATATCAAAAAATTTCTATATGTGACACAGCACCAGAGTTAAGTTAGGGTTTTTCAAAATGCTGACATGCCGAGCTCAAAAGGTTCGCCATCACTGCTCTAGATGTTGCCTTGTTTAAAGAGCTATTTCTTTCTACCACGTGCAGCTTCTTCCCACCCCTTTCTTCACCTTCATCACAATATTTAAACCCACAAGAGAACCATTTCTTCTCATGATCCTCTTTTGTTAGAGTACGGACAGTCATTGACTATCATCAGTATAATAAATCTTCATTATATTTAGATCTATTCCCATTTTCAGAAATAGCCAGTAGTCATTTTACCTGAATCATATAGATTAGCACACAGAGTAAATGACATCTAAGTTCCCACTGACCATGTATCTGCTTCTATCAAACTTTTCACAAGGTATTCAATACCTCCATGCTGACTTCTGGCTGTCCCGGGACAGTCTCACTAGATTAAGCCCAACTAGATGGCACTTAGACCTTTTCCAACCACCTTTCGTACCAAAATGTATGTATCCTATGTCTCACACCTAAGAAAGTTGATAGTGAATTTACTAGACTAATTTAAACTAAGGGGCTAACAGCTTATATCTGAGTACTTTAATGTATTGCAACCCAACTAACATTTACACATCAACAGTGACTCATTTCCTTAGTCCAAGAATATGAACAGCAGTTGATATTCTCTCTCTTCCTCTCTCCTCTTTATATACAAATTTAAATTAGCCCTCACAACCTGTTCATCTAACTCTGGAAGCTGTTTCTCAAGGGCAAACCAGAGGACTAGGTAAGGGATATATGTACCCCACTGAAAACCCATCTCAGCTTCAGAATGAACAATTCAAAGATCTATAGCCTATGAAAGCAAACCTGCGGTGTCATCTCTGAAGATAAAAAACAGCTTCTTGACCAACCTCATCAAATCAATTTTTAAAACCTTTTCATCCCATGGGTTTTCAACCTACTCTGATGAACTTAGGCTGATCAGAAACAAAAACAGTCATGGTAAAGACTCAAATAAATGAACTTCTTTTTAGAAGTTTTCTCTCTTGCCAAAGCTGAGATTGAATAAACACAAAGACATGTAAATTTATATCAGTTATACCCACACTCCCTGGAGGAAAGGTAATATGAATAACATGAAATCACTCTTCCAGCAAAGCAGAGGCTGCAATGATAACTTTGGGTTCCTTTGGATTGCAATTGTGACATGGGCTACTGAAATACTATCCTTCCTTTCTGAGAGAAGTTTTTTTTTTCTTCTAAATTTATATTTAGATCTCCCAAATGTAACCACAATCCACAATCTCTGAAACAAAGTGGCTCATTTTACATATCTGGACCCTTTCAGACAAGAAAGCTAGACAGACAGTTTGTCCTCCCTCATCATCAGACCTAAGAGTATGTGGCAAACATTTCAGAATTCAGTTATTTCAAGAGCTTTTCATCTTGTTTCCACCCACACATTAAAAGGGATGAACTTACTCAATGTAGCCACAACTGAGAATACAGTCTGGCAAAGAGTCAGGAAGGAAGGGAGATGAAAGGGCTCCTATAAATTTTTCTTTACAATCTAAATCTGTTGAGCACATGAAGACAACAACAGAAACAGGTCAAAGTGGCTCCTGCTGTGCTCTGGGAAATCATGACTATGAGGCTGCTCCGGAGTAGGAAGTTAGAGCGTTCTATCACTCTACCTGGAAGGCCAGTCTGGGGCATGCTCACTGGCTGTGTCAAGATCAATTACCTGAGACTCTCTCTTCTATAGGAAACAGGGGAAGCCCAGGCCATCAGTATTCTGCACACACACTAACAGCTTGTGCTGGCAAAAGCAATCATTTCTCAGCTCCTTTCAGATTCTATTTATTTGTCATTTTCCCCCTTGGCTGGAAAGATTTCTCCTTCATATGAGGCAGGGACACCAATCTAACAGAATATATTAGAAACTCTTCTAGTGGTATTTTGCTGGGGTTCTACTAGGGTTGAAATGCTCAAACTGAATGTGATGAAAGTTCTAGGGTTTCTGGGTGACTTCAATCTCAAGGTCTCACTTGGCTGACTTGATTTCTTTCTCTCGGAGATTTAGGCAATGCTAGATTTGAGACAGGTGGTCTCATAGACCCTGAAAATGAGGCAGTTTTTACATCAGCCATTCAGGGGAGAAAAACCCCATGCTCGTCTGGATGTCAGGATACTATGCCTTCCTTTGTGTGCAGGTGGGAATGAATTATTTAAAGAGGAAAATGTGAGTGTGAGCACTGCATAGCAATGCAAGTCAGACTTTACACTGGGTTCTTCACCAAGTACACACATTTCTTCTTGTGTCTTCCTGTCGAAGACAAAGGGAAAATGATTATGAGGCGGATATCAAGTGAGGTTTGGCGGTAGGTCAAGGATTCCTTTATTACTCTCATTAAAGTTTATGATGTTGTCTTCTTTTGTGTTTTTGTGTGTTGTGTTTGCTTATTGCTTGTTTCACAAATAAGCTATAAGCTCCATGGAGAGAGAACATGCCTGCTGTGTTCAGTACTATATTACTGATCCCTACCACGGTTTTTGGCACACTGCAAGAAGGGACAAGTGAATACTTTGTCTCCTTTAAACCAATGGTTCCCATTCTTCTCCAAGTGAGAAGTTAGCATGGATTTTCTTGAAGCTTGATGATGACCAAAGCAAGTGGTGAAACAAAGAAGATTAGCTGCTAACGTGGTCTTGGACTCATTGGTGATTCCAGCAACATCTGACTTGTATATCAATTGAATAAAATTTTAATATTTCCTAGTACATTTGGTATCCTGGTTTGTAAACCATTTTTAAGCTGTAAAAAAAGAAACACTATCTTTTAAAAGCCTAAGTGTTATAGCATCCATTTATTCATTCGAGAAATATATTCTGAGCCTCTGCAGCATCGTATCAGAAACTGGCAGATAGAAGCTCATGGAGCTTTCACTCAGTAATGCATATATGACTGGAACTGGTGGACATGGAATCCAAAAGAGCAGTTCTAGGCCAAGTTGCTTTACACAAATGATATGGATACCATGGGAATGGCTCAAATTTTTATCATATTTAGTTCTCCTGCCACCTCTCTCACGAACTAAGTTGGGGAAGGAAGAGGTGCATCTGGAAGCACAGAATGAAGTGGACAGAGAGGTACCTGGGCAGCAGCCCAGTAACACTGTTCATAGCAAATGGTCCTTCTGTAATTCCCAAGAAGGCAAGATATTTAAGCACTGAAGTGACTCCATGATGGCCATGCCATCTCTAAAGTGGTTCCACAATGTAAATATCCCTTCAGTGAATGATCTAAAGTTTGAATAACCTATAGAGCAGGGCCAAAACATAGATAGGGGAGTCAGTTCATAAGTTGAATGAAAAAATTATTTAACCTTATTGAGCATCAGTTTCATCCCTAGAGTGGTGACAATAATACCTGCTATAGGGTTGTTGTGAATATGAAATAAAATAATACAGTGTATTGTTAGCATGGTAATTTAAGTGACACATAACAGCTGAATACCAAGGTACATGCCCTTGACTGCAACTGAACCCAGGACCCTTCAGTCCACAGGCTGACGCCCTATCCACAGACCCAAACCGGCTAGGGCAGTGTTATTATTATATAATGATTGTTGTTCGACAGAGATAGAGCACACATTTCATTAAGGACTATCAATCACAACATTCAGAAGAGAGAAGTATATAGAATTTACAGGTAAGAAAATTGAGGATTAATGGAGTAGAACATTAATATTTTCCGGGTTTCTGGGTACAGGGGATGATTACACCTCCGGGTTTCTGGGTACAGGGGATGATTACACCTCACCTCTGCCTTGAAGTTAGATGTGGCCATGTGACTAGCTTTGGCTAATGAAATATAAGTGAGAGAGGCATGTATTGCTTTTCACTTGACGCCTTTAAAGATGTATTCCTTTCCCTGCGCCACCACAAACAGCATTCAAGAAGGAGGATTGTCCAGCATCCTGGTTCCTGAAGTGAGGACAACATAGAACAGAGCTAATGATGATGGAACACAGTATGAGCAAGAAATAAATCTCTGTTGTTTTTGTTGCTGAGATTTTTGGAGTTGTTTCTTACTGCAGCAAATCCTGGCTCATTCTAACTTGCCCAAGATTGAAACTATTCAGATCTAGGATTCAAACTCAGGACTTATTAAGGCCAATGATTCCAACAAGGATATCTTACAATGCTTCCTTACATATATCCTCACTGCTTATTAGAAATAAAACATTCAGTGAATGTAATTTCTACCACAGAAAATTAGCTTTCCTCTTGCTCTTATTCTTGACTTGGAAAAAACAAATTTTTTTCCACAGACATAAAAAGAAAATTCTCAGAGCAAAGGTCAATGGAAGGTAACTAAAGAGTTGGAGAGAGCTGGGCAGAAAATAACCCTGGTTGAAAAGATCCATTAGTTTGCAGAACTCTATTTCCACCAGGTTCATGACCTGAAGATTACAAGGGATGATGGGAGGCCCTTATCAAAAGCTTGCAACTCTAACTACAAAATCAACTTTTAAATGATTTATGCGATGTTCTTCAGGACCAAAGGCAGTAATTCATTCCCCATGTGGCACTCAGACTGCTGTTTAGATGTTGAAAAATGATTAATTTTTATATACAGTGTGTGTCTCCTCATACATTACTGGAAACAAGATTTGAGAGAATGACATTTCTATAACATAAAATTATTTACTGAGGGAAGTTACAGGCACAAAGAAAAAAAACCTACCAAAAGCCAAAGATCTCAACATGCTCTGAAATAACCACTGTGAAAACTTTCCAAGGCCAAACCTTCCAATCTATTCAGTTCATTCCATTTAACATAAATGGGTCAAATTAATTTCCCAAAAGGATCCATTTTTTAAATATCAAATCATACTCAGCACTAACTTCAACAATGAGGATAAATCCCTTAGAATTCCTATGGTTTTTGTTCCCCCAAAAGACTGAATTTTAAAAGTTTCCAGAATTCGGTGCACATAGCTTATTTCTACTTAATTTGAAATCTGTGCATTTTTTAAAAAATTGCTAAAAATATCTCTCTTCTGGGCCACCATATGCAGTTCTTTCTTTCTTTCAAAACTACAGAAGAACTATGTTCTTATGGTTCCTATTCTTTAGTTTTTCAGCCTGAGCCCAATATGTTCATGATGGTCTGAGGACCAACCCCAACCTAGAAAAAAGTTCACATTTTTCTTATCAATCATATCTCCTGACACTCCTAGAGCCCACAATTATTTTATAAGGGGGAGTTATTCGTATCTCTTTTGTACTTTATAATCTTTAGAGTGGGGGTAAAGACCCTGAATCTCAAGGAGGGAGAGTAGGATCAACTCTAAGACCATTGGGAAGAAGTCTGCCCAATGCTCCAGACACTAGAAAGTTAGAAGACTGTGGAGCATGATGCTTGCCATTTTATCCTCTACCATTTTCTAGGACAACGTTTCCCAAGGGAACAGTTAGGAGAGCCAGCTTGATCAATTACCAACGCCGTACCGGAGACCATTCACAGACTCCTCTACATTTGTACCACATCCTTCTCCTTGGATCATTGCACTTTCTCCTCACCAGCCTAATGGCTGATTAAGCTGCAGGTTGATGCTAATAGACCACTATTTCCTGTGTCATTAAGCATGGCCATATCCCTCAAGTTGGTAGTAAATAAAATTAGTACTCTCTTCTATTCTCACTAACTTGAATTGTTTATTTAAAAGGCATGGTTAGCTCCTCAGTAATTGACTAGAACTGGTATGACTAAGGATGACTATCCTGTCAATACAAGTTCTTTGTTAAGCCCTCTAGAAGTCAAAGATGTAAACCCAAAGGGTGGATGGAGGGTGCGGGCTTTTCCTCCGGTCTGTAGGTTGCTTTTTACCCACTTCATAAGGGTTGCTGGGTAAAATGGTGGGCAAAGTCATTTAAAATAGTGTTAGCATGATAAGTTTGTTTTCAGAATTAAATGTGCTAAAATGTGTAAAACACCCACCACAATTTAACAATTGTTATTATCCTTCTCCCTCCCATCCCATTACTAGACTTATTATGGTGATCACATGTTGAGTTACTATGCTGTATACCTGAAATTAATGATACTGTTTGTCAACTATAATTACAAATAAAATTTAAAAATAAATAAATAAATAAAAATTTTGGCAGAAAAAAGAAGACTGTTTTATCACCAACAATACTGAAACATTTTCACTAACTGGAATATAAACCAGAAAAATAAAAAAGCAAGGGTTTTGCTGACCTATTAGCAAGACTTTGGCTCATTCCCTTGGAGGAGAAAGACTCATTTGCTTGAGAGACCCAGAGAGGTCTTATATCTTCAGACAACTTCAGCCATAACCCTTATCATTTATAAGGAACAGATGTAAAGTGATGTAGGCAGGGAGTATATAAAGATTGATAACCTGGAGACTTAACATTTCCTGAGTAAGTGGACTTGTAACACATACAAACCACCAATTTTTGCATTAACATTTTCCTGTTATGCCACTATTCTGTGTACTATGTTTTTCTTCTTCTTGAGTCCTGTGTTATAGTCTAAGAATACCAGTCCTGAGAAAGACACTAAGTACTCAACACACAGTATTCCAATTGCCTACTTGCCCCACTCTCAGTTGTAAGCTCTGTGCACGTAAGAAACATGTATGTTGACTATATCCCAGCAGCCACTGCAGTACCTGGTGTGCAAAGGTATTCAGCAACTATGTGTTGGATGAATGAATGAATGAATGAGAAAAAATGATAGAGTCAATCATTTGTTCAGCACCCTGGGGCAGGGGTGCATTTCAGTAATCATATTTTAAATTCTCCTAATAGCTCTACAAAGTAGATAGCATCATCATCATAATTATTTATTTATTTTTAAATCCTCACCCGAGGATATTTTTCCATTGACTTTTTAGAGAGAGGGAAAGACAGAAAGAAATATCGATGTGAGAGAAACACATTGATTAGTTGCCTCCTGTATGAGCCCCAACCAGGGCCTGGGCCTAGGAGGAACCTGCAATCAAGGTACTCACCCTTGACCAGAATCAAACCTGGGACCCTTTGGTCCACAGGCTGATACTCTATCCACTGAGCCAAACTGGCTAGGGCAGTAGATATTATTTTTCTCATATCACTGGAGAAAAAAAGAGCTTCAGTGAGTTTCAGGTGAGTATCCAGGACACAGGGAACTGTTTTACAGTGACTCCTTCCTCTGACAATCAGCACCCTTCCCCAAATATATTCCCAAGTCTCCTGTGTCCAGTCAATAGGATAGCATTAGGGGGATTTGTTAGTGACAGCTTGCTTTCCGTGTTGAGCACTTACCTCTTAGTCAATGGGATGGAAGGGAGAAGGAAAACACAATCATTGCATCGTGGTGGGTATTTCACATATTTTATTACATTTAATCTTGAAAACAGACTTATCATGCTGACATTAGTAGTCTTATGATCAAATGAGTAATCAAAAGTTAGGAGAAATGCAACGACTTTTCCCAAACTTCAAGTCATAGTGAACATGCTATTGGTGCTAAAGTTGAAGTTCCTGGGCCCCACCCCAGACTCACTAAAATGGACTTCTTGAAAATGGGGCCCAGGAATCTCTATTTTTGGCAACTCACTAGATCGTTCTAAAGCAAACTGAAGTTTGAGAAGTGTACTATGTCCATCTGCTTCTAAATGCACATTCTTGCGGCAAGAAATTTTTCATGCACTTACACAATACTAGGGGCCAGATGGTCTATACTAGGGGCCAGATGGTCTACAGATGGAGAAATATTCCTTTAATAAGCATTGGGGTTGCATTTGCAGCTTGGAATATGGGGAATGCCTTGGCACCCCCCATTAATGTTAATGGGAGTCATGTGGCTAATTCTCCATATTCCTTGCTGGAAAGCGTTCCCTCTAGAGCCAGGAGAGGCTATATTTAATCAAGCCATCTGGATGCCTACACACATATATAAGGGCAGAAAACGGGTCACAGTTGGTAAGCGACTTTCTGGAAACTATTTCCATTGTATCAACAAATCCCAAAGTCCTGAAAGGACTCCTGCTCTCCTGCCTCCTTCAGTGAATGACAGTCCCAGAGCTAAGAGGTCAGAGAAAGTCCAACATTGAAGGAAAAAAGAGTTTCAATAGCAAGAAAACACATAAAGAAAATCATTCCCAAAAGATAAAGTGTGGAATAAATTCGTTAAAAAGCTATTAACCTCTCCACAACACATTTCTACTCCCAAGTAACCTCACTTGAAGTTTAGAGAGCAGCATGAAATGAAGAAACACAATTTGAAAAGCATAAGAACTCTGCCTTATACAATAGAGGTACTCACATATTTGTTGAATGAATGAATTCAATGCATATTTGTTGAGCACCAATGATGTGAAATATGGTGTGATAGAGCAATGGAAGATAAACATTCCCCCCACATATCCCACTAACTAACTGGTTTTCTCATACAGAGTCAATTTTGACTGATGGCCAAACATTATTTTTTAATTTCCATTTCCTCCCCAAGGATCTTTCCTGTTCTCATTCATTGTTGTATTCATTCACCCAATCGACACATATTTATCAAGCAACTAAGCTAGATCCATAATAGGTCCCTGTTCCTGTAATAAGAACATCATCAGTTTGGGACTTTTCTGTTTCTGGTGGCCACGATGAGAAGCAGATAAGGGGTATGATTCTTTCCCCCTTTAATCCTACATACATCCTCTTTTTTTGTATGAATTCATTTGTAGACAAAGATGAAAACTTCTTAACGTAATAACAGAAACTCCCTAGGTAATGAAAGGTTTTCAGTCACGTAAGAGTCAAGAAACATGGTCCTGCCCAGGTGGCGTGGCTCAGTGGTTGAGCACCGACTTATGAACCAGGAGGTCACAGTTCGATTCTCGGTCAGGGCACATGCCCAGGTTGTGGGCTCAGTCCCCAGTGTGGGGCATGCAGGAGGCAGACGATCAGTAATTCTCTCTCATCATTGATGTTTCTATCTCTCTATTCCTCTCCCTTCCTCTCTGAAATCAATAAAAAACAAAACAAAAGGAAATTAAACATGTTCCTGGCACTAGCAATACAGAGGCCATGTGGACTGAGTCAGGTCACTGAGCTTCTACATACCCTTCCTTATGGGTCTAGAGTAGTGGTTCCCAAACTTTTTTTTTTGCCATGTCCTACCTAAGAATCTCTAAAATCCTGATGCCCTCCTCCCCCTCCCCCGTGACATATAATTCTCATTATTCAAAAAGTGAATTCCTATTCACATGGAGGAAGCCTAAAAGGCCATTAACTTGGTCTAAACAAGCTTCCAAAGAACATGGCATCCATGAAAGAGAAAAATAAAAGAATGAAAGGACAGCTGAAGTACTGAGGAAGAAATCACTAAGAAATTGTTAAAGAAGTAATGATAATATGAATATGAAAAAATAGCAAATAAAGTTTCAAAACATATAATAGAGAACTGAAATGCATAAATATGTCACAATATATATTTATATACTATATATGAGGCTCCTAGAACCATAAGAAATGCAAAAAAATTCACTGTTAATAACTCATTCTCAAATTGCCCCCCTTAACAATCAAACTGCCCCCGCCCCCGCCCGTGGGGCGTGTGCCCCACATTGGGAACCATGGTCTAGAGGTCACACGAGTTTACTACAGGCCAAGTCAGAATAGGGATACAATCCTAACTCCCAACCCAGCCGAGGGCACAGTGCACCAGGCAATGCCCTTGTAACATTTTCCACTTTTTGTTCACCATTGTGCTTGCAATTCTGTTTTACTTAGAGAACATATGCTAAATAAATGGTTCTAAACTAGTCTGAGCTAATTTCAACCTTGAGCTGACTTGCTGCCTATGGCAAATCAGATAGGGAGCACTGACATATGCCCTGTGTGTACTACAAGATGTGATATGCAGAGGCAGCCTGGGCTGTGTGGGAAACGCCCATTCCAAATACTCTTCATTATTAAGAAGAATATGGAGATAACTTGCTATGAGTGGGTGAACCAGGAAGCTACAAAGGCATACAAATCCTAGTCCTGCTCACTGATTTGTGGGCAAAAAAGCTCAATGTCAGAAACTTTATTTGAAGTAGAAGCAATGTGGAAATCCCCAAAGTACTTTACAGGGTGATCCAAAATTAGATGCTATTTATTAGCTCTAATAAGGGCTAATAAGGGCTAAGCATAACTCTATACTTTGAAAGTGAGGCTCAGTAATTAACTAAATAAGGTTGTTAAATGACAGGGTAGCAATTCTAGGTCAGCCTGAACTTTTCCCCTTTAATGCCTCAGGGTGGAGTGAAATTCCTGCTGCTCGCTAAGGTACATTTGTACAACAAAGAGGAGGAGGAAGAAATAGCATGCCATGCTCCTCTCCTCATTTTAGCTCAGTTGAGCTGGAACACAGACAGGTGATCCCACTTCTCTGGGGGGCTCTGTGTCCCCCAGGACTGCTGGTTGTTGCACTCAGGCAAGGGCTGTGCATGTGTCCCAGCCTCCAGCCTCTCTGCCGCCTTATTAAAAAGGCACCACACCGCTGCTTTTAGATCATTTAATCCCATTTGCTCATTTCCTTTGCTAAAGAGTCTGGGATCAGAGGACCACAGGAAAGATGTGGAGCAGTCCTTCCGGGTGAAACAGACTGGGCACTGATGCCTTCTCAGCTGTCTGTCTCCTGAGAAAACATTCATATATTTGTTTTCAACCAAGGAAACCTGGGGCATGGCGTCGTATACAGCAGTGGGAAGAAATAGGCTTACAGTCTTTCATATGGAAGAAAATACACTAATTAGTAAATAATAATACAATTGTGCCCCAAGACTTCCCAACTACAGCCTGGTCAGAAGCCGTGGAGTGGTGCTGTTTCCGGACAATGAGGCTTTGTTCAACCCTACGTGGAGAATATGATCAAGAGATGTGAAACTCTCTCGATCCTTTGACATAAATGCTTATTAATAGATATTTTATAAAAGATCAGGTGATGATACATGCATTTCAACAGGCTCTTCTTTGCGCTGTAGGAAATCCAGACATAGGAATTCTTAGTCTTTTCATCTGAAAACTAAGTTCATTGCTGACAATAAATCAAATGCTACATGACCGCCTTGATAAAAATACATGACTAAAGGTTATAATATCCCCATAGGGAAAGAACAATAAACACTAATAAGAGCTCAAAGTGTTCCTACACATAATCTGGTTGCTATAAACAGAGACTATTTATCAGAAGGCCCCCTCAGTAAATGGATTAGGGTTGAAGCCGTGTTGTGCATCAAACATTTGGTTTTTCCCCTTATGTTAAATTGAGGCCATGTATAGATATTAAATTATAATGGCACAAAAGGCCTGTTTTCCATAAGCAGTGCAAATATAAATCCATTCCTTTCTCTTCTACAAAAGTGTATCAAAGTTGAAGCATTTTTTATTTGATATACAAACATTAATCAGATTCACATCAAAATATTTGACAAGGGGTCAGTTTTTCCAATATTACTTATTTTAAATGACTGGAACAGAAAATACGTATGTTTCATAATAAGAGCACTTTAAATTATTGTATTACAATTTTTAAAATCCTAGAAGCACCAGTGAAACAGATAGAAGACAAAGAAACTGGAGATACCATTGGAGTTAAGTCACTAACTCTGACCATGAGGTAGCTACAGGGGCATGAAACTTAAATGATTATAATCTGAACAGTAGAGATACTAGTTTTATGTGAAGGATCCACAGTTAGCTGTTGGCTGCAAACGTCACCTAAAGCTCAAATAGGTGTACTAGGTTTTGAAAATGAACGACTCTACCTGTGGAGAAAATTCTCACAGTGAATCTCCAAAAGCAACACATTCTATGTTGCTGGGGGTAGAGCAACATAGAATATATTGGATTTATATTTTCACCCATGGTGGCAGGTTTTCTGGGAAAAGAAATGGACTGAAAGCCAGAAGGCCTGGATTTGAGGCCTTTCTCTTTGACTTGGCCTTCTTGCAAGCTTGAGTAAGCCGCAGTCCACTGTAGCCTGATTTCTCCCGACTTTAAAATGAAAATAAGGATTCTAGCCCCGTCTTCACGGAAGGACTGTAGTGAAGATCTCCTGGGATACTTATGTGGAAGGTGCTTTGTAAATGCAGAAATACTCTAAGAAGGCAGAGTATGGGGCAGTCCAGACTTGAATCTGAATCTTCTGCTGGGAGGTCAGTCTCCCAGCTGATGGGTGTTGGGGGGAGAGGACTCACTCACTTCTCTGCATGAGGGTCACCTCATCCAAGGTGAGGGGATGAGTCCCCTGGGGCCAGACCCCCATAACCACCACAATACAGTTAGACGCCAAAAGATGCATTGGCCACAGCACCTGTAAGCCATCATGAGAGCTGACTGAGCACAGAGGATGTTTCTATTCTAACTGCCCAACAGATCCATACAGCTAGTTGTAAAAATCGAACACGTGAAATCCTCTGGTCTAAGTTTTGCCAGTTTGATGACTTTGGATTGGCAAGTTTGGCAACTACTGGACAAGTTTGAGGTTGAGAGCTAATGAACAGCTGCTTTCCCTTCACTTCCTGTCCCCCCACCTGTTATAAAGCCAGAGCAAGAAGAGAAAGCAGAGAGCATCTAGAGTAGACTCACTGCCCGATCTCAGAGAGGCCACATTCCTTAAACAGATGTCTTCATGAAGGAAGTCAGTCATTTCAGTATGTGGTTCAGACTGAGGAAACAGTCACTGAGATTATGTTCCCTTCAAAACACTATGGCTTAATGAGAACAATGGGCAAAAATAAAAGCGCCTTACCAGATTTGATGCATTTTCCTTACTTTACAGAATGTCTATTCCTTATGCATTATTCTCTAGCCAACAGAGGAAAGATGCCCAGCTAATTCTTTCTTTGTGGACACTATGGTTTTAAAGGGCAGAGTCTCAGCTACCAGAGCAATCTAGTGGTTTTTACTCATATCAAGGGCAGTGGATGGTATAAAATATTTAGGGAGGGGTGTGGTAAAGGACAGAACTTTTCTTTCTCTGTCTTATCCAGTGTGTTAATGAAACGACTGCCTCTTTAATCTTTCAAAATGCATTTTAAAGAGGCCATTGTTTTTATTGGACATCTTTATTCCAGACTGCAAGAATATTTTATTTCCCATGGTTAAAATGATTCACATTAGAGGATTTATTCTTGACACTGACAATGCCCAACTTACATCGTTTTTGTGTGTGTGTGTGTGTGTGTGTTTTTCTAATGGAGGAAAACTTACCTTTGGTGCTGATTTAGCTTAGAATGGCTATTTTGAATGAAATGACCTAGAAAGTCTAAGTAAAAAGGCAATGAGATCCTACCCACCAGCCTACAGTTATTCAACTAAAAATAACATCATGTGAAAATGAAAAATCAACAATGGATTCTGCTGCATGAACATCACAGTATAACATGCAAGGATAGAGGAATAGGGAGCTAATATAAAGATACCTGGTTAATGTTGATAATAATAATAACACATATTAGCATATTCTGGTTCTACCACTTGCCAGATTTGTTACTCTAACAAGTTACTGATCCTCTCTGTGCCTCAGTTTTCTTATCTTTGAAATAAGGATAGTAATAGTATCTACCTCATAAGGTTGTCATAAAAATTAAATTAAATAATTCATAAGGTTGTCATAAAAATTAAATAAAATAATAACTGCAAACACATTTAACACAGTGTCTAAACATGCAACTAACATTAACTGTAATAAAACCAATAACATTTACCATTTGATTACATGATTGAGTAGAACGCTAGGAACAAGAATGGTAACAACAAGACGGTAACAACTATGTATATAGTTGTTTAGGATGTGCTAAGCACTGTCCTTAATACATGTAAGCATTACATCTATTAACATGTTTAATTTTAATACCTACTTCATAAGGAAGATATGTTATTATTCCCATTGTACAGACAGGGAAACCAAGGCACAGGAAGGCAAAGTAACTTCCCTATGTCTACATAATGGAGAGGATTTGGCCAGGCAATCTGCAGTATCTCAGTGTTTCCTGAAGTGATTCAACAAATTTTGGTTTCTTAGAATCTTGTTTAATGACATCATTAGTTTTTGTCTTTTTAAAATATGCAACGGTTATTTTATAGTGGTCATTAATTCTATAATATGTTTCCTTGTATTTCTGAAAATAAAGGCATCACAAAAGGATGATATGGGGAAATTAGAGTTACTTTGTGTGTTATTCACATGTGCCAAGGAAGAGTATCTCGTGCCACATGTGGACAGAGCAATATTCTTCCGTGTCAAAAGAGTGAGATCTGGAGAGTCGGGACATTTTGATCTCTTTCATTTTTCCTTATAAGGGACACACTGATGGGGAATCTGGATGCAGGGCAAGGTGGCCCTTTATCTCTCTCTTTCTTTCTGCACATCTAGATCCTATTCTGCAACTAATGCCTGTACAAGAAAACAGAACCTCTCACTTGTCATGGGAGCTCTTAAAAATCTTGTACAGTTTAATCAATATTCCTGTTTGATATATTCCCCCCCCCCTTATTTTGTAATGATTTCCCCTACTTTTTTTTTTGACTTGTCTTCAAAGCCCAGATGCTTAAATATTGGTTGCTCTGGATCTTAATGGTTACTCCAGAGCCATAGAATTTTAAATATGAACTCAGACTTTTAAGAAGTGACAGCTTGATTATTTCACAAGGCTAAAACCCTGAATCAAGTCTGTAATTTTAAGAATCAGAACTGTTTTCCCAATGATGTAGACGTTTTGTAATGTGTGGTCCACAACTATTTACCAGTGATTTACAAGCGGTTTACAGCTGTTGTCTCTTTGTGCTCAAGATCATGGAGAATCCAGGAGCTGATCCTCCTGGGACTGTTGTTAATTTTACTCTCATTCTAGACAGCGTTTCCTTCAATTAGCAATTTTCTGGCTTCCTTTTATGGCACTGTAGCCTCACGGCATTCAGGCATTCATAGGACAGTTGGACAACTTAGCAATGATCTAAAATGTGGGTTTTTGAAATAAGTGACTTATTTAGTGAAACAGAAAATGACTTAAATAAAAACAAACAACACCAAACAGACACACACACACACACACATGCACACGCACACACACACAAAACAACAACAACAAAAAAACAAATGCCAGAAACTGAGGAAAAGTACTTAAGCTAGGATCAGGGGTTGATAACTTCTTTAGTAGAAGAAGAAGTGGATAACATATATAATATCAATTTGGGGCAACTCAATGGAATAATTTCAAATGTCATTGAGAAACAAAGCAAGACTCTTTAGGATAAACTAACCAACTGTTATTGCACGTGGACATGCTTTTGGAGGTATTCTGTCTGATTCTATGTGTGATAGAATAAAAGAATTTAATGATAATAAAACCTGAGGAAATAAACATTAGAAAATATCAGGTTATTTTCTCTTCCTTAAAAGTCCTGAACTTTGATTTTAGCATTCCTAGTCACAGGATAAAACATCTGTTCTAATGGAAAAATAACAAAAACCCATTTCTGAAAAGCCTCCCTGGGAATGTTTCACATGAGTAGATGGAAATCTGTATTCCATTTTTAGGTAACTACTCTTTCTAGATTTAAAAAAGCCAGTGGTCAAAATACACAAATGTCACACTTGCCTTCAATCATGACACTCATCATGTTTAATTAACTCATTCATGTATCCTTTCTTTCTGAAAACACAGTGACATCCAGGCACTGGGAATGCTTCAATCAAAAACTTAATCCCTGCCTTCAGGCGTTCACACTTTAGCCAGGAAGTCAAACACCACACAATTAAGATATGATGTGCTTAGCTCTGTGACAGAGGTAAATACAGGGTGGGATAGAGGAGAGAGGATGAATCCAGACCAGCAGTGTCAGGGAAGGTGACATCTGAATGGTGTCTCTGAAGGCCCCATTAGAATAGCCAGGCAAAGATTCTTCAGGCAGGAGAAATAATTTGTGCAAAAGCAAAGATGGGTAAAAAAGCATGTGCAATTTATCAGACAGAATTAATCTATGTCACACACAGCACCTCAGCATGTTGTCTGTATTTCTGTTAGCATGAATATTACATGTACTTTTATTGACCTACATGCATGTCTCCCTCAGCAGACACTAACCTAGAAGCAGGCCAATCCATCCATATACCTCCCTTTTTGTCTTGCACTTATAACTTCCCTGCATAGGTTTGATGGAATGAATGAATGAACACATAAGAGTGAGATTTCACAAGAAACACCTGTGAAATATACACTCCCCCAAACACCCATTGAGCTACTCATCAATAAAAGGAGCCCCTTTGATTTTTGCAAACATGGACCCATTCCCAGGGACAGGACATGGAACAAGTCTCTTAATCTTTTCAAAGAATGTCATCCCGCAGACATTTTTGTGGTCATGTAGAAAAAGGGTCTGGGAAATGTGCTCTCACATGGCATGGCTGGAATGAGAAATGGGAACTATTTTGCCTTCTACACAGTTTTTGGAAAAGGCAATAAGAAACACACACACACACACACACACACACACACACACACACACACAACAGCATCAGTGTTGGTCAACATTCTCAGTGTCTGAGTTGAAAGGTGCTATAAACAGGGAAAAGTCTCATAGGTCATATTGACTCAGGCCACTTGCCAAAGGGAGCTAACAGATTGGCAAGTCAAATCACGCCAGGGCTTGTGAGCGCTGTCTCATGGCTTGGGAGTCCCAACCAGCATTTGTGAAAATTGTTCTGAAGAGAGAGCCCCCTTCCCCAGCACAGTCCGAGGCCCTGGCCTGGTCCAACAGAGAAAGAGGCTCATGTCAGTGCATGAGCCGGGCTCTGCTTCCTGTAGGCAACTTGCAAAGGAAAGCTTTAAGGATACGGAGCTGGGAATTTCTGGGAAGGGAAGGCCCATCATGTAAAAGTAATTTTTTTTGAAAAAGTGGAGCAGAGGGCAGCGATGACTTCAACATCGGCTCTCCGGGGAGTTTCTGTGCCCTGGAGTCAGCTAATCGTGGTTATTAGAAGGAAATGTTCCCTGATCCTCGGGAAGCGATCCTTTATCCTGGAGCCGTGGAGGCCTTGCCTTCACTTGAATCTTGGGTGGAATAAAGCACGCCCGGATTCACCCTATCTAACACTCAGAACTGGTGATTCACAGGAGTGTGTGTATTCTTCTACGTAAGTGGATTGGCTCCTGGCTTCTAACCCCTCAGTCCAGCCCCCCTTGGATAGAAGAGCATCGCTTTATGACGACAGCTGGGACGTCAGCTTCATTCTTTCCTCCTCCTCTGAACAACGTAATAAAAATCTCACTTTTCTGTGGTTTTTTTTTTCCTTCTTCTTTCTCCAGGGCTTTTATTTTCCTTCCCTAATTCAGAGTCATGCTGGAAAATTTAACTAAATCTGAAAGGAAAACATTTTGAAAATTCTTAAGATTAAAGTAGGAGTAGGGAGTAATTTCTGATCTGGGATAAGCTCCACTAACCAGCTTTCTCATCCCAAGTGTAAAACACAATCAAACTAATATCTGGGAGAAAAAGAGAACGGGGGTTACAGTTACCCAGTGAAGTCCCTTTCACACTGACCAGAAGGTGAAGACCATATCTTCCCTATCTCTTCGCCAGCCAGAACATTGAGCATCATACTGTGAGCATGCATAATGCGCATTGAAATTCAGAGACTGCCTCGTTTTGCAGTTTGCATACTTACATTCATTCATGCAATCGGGCACATACAGACTGTTGACATTATTATTATCCAAGATTAAAAGTATAAATGGAAACTAAAAGACGTTGCTCTCAAGAGACCTTCTTTCTACCATCTGCCATGCTAGGTGAGACGCATCTGTTTCATTTTCACACATTTCTTTGCTCGGTTCGATCTAGCACCAAAAGAAAAACATGCCATAGATGTGGGGGGAAGGGTGGGGTCCTGTTCTTGCTGGGATTAGGTGTCAGGCATTTTAAAAAGGATTGTCTTCCCAGAAACAGAGGACGGCTATGAAAATTATCCAAACGCTGGCTGCAAGGGGAACTTGACCTCTGACCCAGACTGAGCCAGCAGATGCAGACATCCTTCCCATCGGCCCTTCATCTCTGACCCTCTATGAATCTTGAAGAACCTGGAGTTGGACTTATTCCTCAGTCCATACAATGATGGCCTATGCTTATGCCCAACTGGTCCTGTCTCATTAAAGGTTCTTCCCGCAGGGATCTGATTGGCATTCGTTTTTTTTTTCTCATTTGCTTCTTTTCAAAAATGTCTTGATTCTCTATCAAGCCACTACTTTCACTTTATTACGTTAACTATTCTACCAGATCTCAAGACAAGCTAGGAACTATTGAGGTGGCAACTGACCCACTCAGTGAAAACAAAACAAAACAGGACCCACAAACTTTAAACTCCTTTTCCCTCCTCCCCACTCCTGCCATGAAAAGAAGATATGAAAGTGAAGATATAGCGAATCTAGTGTCTTTGCTAATTGCATAACTTTTCACCCCGTTGTACTGATGTCATACTAGGAACTGGATGCTATTATCTTTGATTTCTGATAAACCTGAAAAGCAAGTTCAACACATGGTAAAACATGTGGCCTTTGACTGGCAGTGACTTACAGAAGAGAATAACAAACAGTTATTTGGAGAGCGTCAAGCTACTTGGAGAGTGTTATATGGTTCATCAGGGATCATTTTAAAGGTGACTGTTCAGAGCCTCCCTCTCAAAGACACCTACACAAAGCCATCAGCTGCAGTGACACTGGGGACTTACATCTTCTCAGCAGAACAGTTTTTGTGACAGCCCTTTCCAAAAGACAACGCAACAAAAACCAAGGCAAAGCACAAAGAGTGAAAACAGATGCTGCTTCATTTTCTGTTGCACCCAGACCTTGAAAAGTCAAAACAGAGCACTCTACCCAGCTTCAAGTCAGCTGTCCTTTCTGCAACACACAGAACAACTTCACCTCTAGAAGAATCTGAATGCCTCCTGTATCTTTAACAGCCTTCCCAACAATATACAAGGAAGAGTTAAATATTCATTGAAAAGCCAGGCTTTGAGAACAAAGAGCTGTGATTAGGTGGAAGGAAAATCATTGGAAAAATGGTTTGGTATATTGATCTACCCTCACCCTGATTTCAATTTTTTTTTTTGAAAAGCAAAGCTCTTTGACCGTTCACCCAGGGACTTTGGTGTAATACAGGACAAGCAGACTTGCAACTGCTCCTGTAATTCTAGTGCCTTAAGAGAAGCGGTGACTTGGTCATATTAGAGAGCACCTCTGCAAATATCCAGCCCAGATCCCAGGAGGTTAATTTGGAAAACACATATCGCATCTGTATAAGTCCTGCCCACGAAACTCATTGTTTTCTAAAAACTTTCAATTAAAAAACATTTTCCCCACACCTTGGTTGTTATTGTAGCTCAGTCTTATACTGAATGGTTAGGTGTAACTTGCTTCCTCCCTCTTCCTTCCCCTGAAGTTTGGCTGGTAAATGTCAGCCTTGCTAACAACTGCTCCCCAATGAAAGTGCTGCTGTGCACCAGGGAGCCGCGCAGGATGCTGCCTGCACGTCTTCAGGAGGCAAAAGGGGCAGGTCCCTATACCCCTTGGAAGGAGCAAGTTTCCTGCTCATCAGGATGGTTGTTATGCGGACAGGCTCTGGGCCTTCTTCAGTTCTCACTCTTATGCATTTCAATACACAAGTTTTATAAGCAAAGAATGTCAGAGTTTTCAACACACACAAGCCTTCTAAGCCACACAATATAACGTCTCCCAAAATATATTTTTTAAAATTTTTTTATTGATTAAGTTATTACATATGTGTCCTTATCCCCACGTTACACCCTATCCCCCCCCCCACTCATGCCCTCACCCCCCTGTTGTCCGTGTCCATTGGTTAGGCCTATATACTTGCATATAAGTCCTTTGGTTGATCTCTCCCCCTTACCCTCACCCTCCCCTCCTAGGCACGACGGTCCGATCGATGCCTCTCCGACTCTGGATCTGTCCTTGTTCATCTGTTTATGATGTTCATTATATTCCACAAATGAGTGAGATCATGTGGCATTTATCCTTCTCTGACTGGCTTATTTCACTTAGCATAATGCTCTCCAGTTCCATCCATGCTGTTGCAAATGGTAAGAACTCCTTCTTTTTTACTGCAGCATAGTATTCCATTGTGTAGATGTACCACAGTTTTTTAATCCACT
>NW_005357115.1:2156833-2180423 GCF_000412655.1 Myotis brandtii
GGCCTTCCTCTGTCTTCTTTTGAAAAGTTTCTATTTAGGTCCGTTGCCCATTTTTTGATTGGGTTGTTTATCTTCCTTTTGTTTAGTTTTATGAGTTCCCTGTAAATGTTGGATTAATCTCAACATTTAATCTCCAAAATATTTCTTTGCAAAATGGTCAATCAGACTTAGGAACAGGGTGATTGCAGAATTATACCTTTCAAGAGACATCGATTAAGCCCTATCAACAGACCTGTTTCTTCATTTTACAGGTGAAGAAATGGAACTCAAGGTGTTCGCAGCGAGTAAGAGACAAAATGAGATCTTGAACCCAAGTCTGATTCCAAAGCCTTGGAATATTTTACCCGCAATAATATACATCTGATAGACACTGTATTTAACATTTTCATAGCTGTAGGAGGAGGGTTCTATGTACTAGTAATGATAGATCCATGTTTGCAGTAACAGCATTATGAACTATGAGGCTAATTTTGGGAAGTCGGTTTCTAGGTGGTTTTGTGTGTGTGTATGTGTTTAAGCAGATACCCTGCTCTTTCATATTCTTTCTCTCAAATAAAATATAATTAACATTTGGTCTATAGATTAAACCTTGTTTGATGTCACCCCACCAATGCTGAATGTGATTTGTCTAAACCTAGTAATGACAACAGGAGAGTGGCCCGCTGCCACAGACAGAAAGAGGGAGATCCCAGTGTTTACACATGAGATAATGTGGCCTTTCTTCTGGTCCCTGTATGCCAAGTTAAATAATCACTCTTGATTAAACAGAGTACGATATTTTGCTCATACAAGGTAAGGGCACTTGTAGTGCTTTCGATTTTGTCCATTTCTGTTCTCTACACACTGATAATGTGGGCCCTACAACAAAATAAATGGTTAATCCAATCAATTGAGATAGAAATGAAAACTGGCCCCAGTGGCCAGTGGGAATCAAGAAAAGATGGAATTTTTTACTTTTCATTTGGCTTTTTTTTTATGGTGTTTAATAACAGAATATTTTGCCTGAAATATTTTACATGATCTGATTGGAGATTAACAGCCAAAATAATGTTTGAGATACAAGTAATATTGCAGAAAACCTCTCAGAGAAAAATGTTAGAACCAGAAGAGCTCCCTAAGGGCCAGAGTTAAGGATCCTGAGTTGGTGCCCTGTGCTGTGCATTCTTTAATACCCAGGCCAAGAATATTGTCTGTCCCATAGCAGACAGTAGTAGAGAACAGCTACCTGTTCAATGAATAAATGGAATCTTTTACTTAATGAATTCAGCAGTTTCTAGAGCTGAGCTTTCATTCCATTCTTTTTTACTCAATTTGATCTTCAAAGAGAAGAGGCTTTATTATAGGGACAATCCCAGGTCTGCAGGAAAGCACCTTCTGTTGATTTGTTTCTGATCCAAGCAGCAAATGCAGACCAGGACACCACAGATAGGTTTGCTATGGCTTGATGAACATTTATTTTGAGAGGTAACCATGTTGGGAACATGCTTATGTTAAAACTACTATATGAGCGTCCTTTAAAGTGCAACCATTGATTGTAGAAGAGGGTTCAGTGACTCCTTTGACGTCAAGAGAAAAGACTTGGCTTCACCTTAATAGTTGGTCTGTAAGAAGTGAAATTTAAGTTCTAAGGTACTAGTCTAATGAACTTCATATCAGGTGTCTTAGTTCTACATATTCCTGAGCTAAGAGGAACAATTATGTTCACATACAGTCCATTCAGAACCATGCTTAAGGTCACTTTCAATTGAAACCAAGTGACTATGGATCAACCATGTGCAACCGGGAACAACCAATGATTCCAGTGCTCTACGGATTGTAGGTCACATGCGGGTAACTGGTCTGACCAAAGTAATGATTAAACCAGCTCTGCACACGTATTCTTCATCACACTCTCAACTTAGACCCAGGGAGGTGGATGCGACCATGGGCAGGCTGGAATCATGCCTTCAGGCCATTATGAATGCAATTTGGAGTCAGACTTGAAAAACTGACTTCCTAAGGTCCTTACGTAATGTCTGCCCTCTTTCAAAGGAGTAATAGGTCAGCAAGTCGTCATCCTCCCCGCTTTCCTAAAAGGTTTGTAAAATAATTCGGAGTTCAATAAGGGATGTTATACTGAGCATCCAAATCTTGTTTGTCTGACAGAGAATATTGAAAAGGTTGTAAGACCCACCATGCTAGCAGTCTATCAGTAAGCATTTACTAACAATAGCACCTTGAGACAAAAGTAAAGTAAACCTTTACTGTGAAGTTTGTGGTATCTAGTTGAGTAGAAAAGTCAAACACAAATATAATAAGTATAGAGCGGGACAAGCCAGTCCAGGTGCAGAATTAAGTGCTTGGTTGAGATATGAGTGAGTCGAGTATCTAAAGCAGCTGTTTAGTATGTGGGCAGCATCCTAGATATGTACTCAGAAAAACAATGAGAGTTAGGCATTTACAAAGGTCCATTATTCATAATGCCCCGAGTCATAGACTTAAGTATATAAACCCATGATGTTTTATTGTTCCAAGAGGAACAATATCTAGGCAGCCAGGGATACACCTGCCCAGAAGCTCCCTGTAGAGGGTAATCCTATTCCTGACTCTCTCAGCCAACCAGGCAAGGAAAAGGCTGTGTGTGTGTGTGTGTGTGTGTGTGTGTGTGTGTGTGTGTGTGTGTGTGTGTGTAGGCCAGGACAAGGGGGTCCTTAGCTCCAACTCACTACACCAAGATGGCAGTGTCATGAAGGCTAGAGCAAGGGGCAGGAGAGGATGACAGAGGAAGAGTGGAGGATGGGAAACTGCGATGGGGGCTCCACAGGCATGATCATGAACATCCATCCTGGCTACTGGGAGGATGCAAGTTGGTCTCCTCTCTCCCACCTGCTCTGCATTAACTCACTGGTGACACAAAGCTGGGCACTTTCTTCCTCTGCACAAGGACAGAACAGTGTAGTGACAAAGGGGGAACTGCTCTTTCCTGCTTTAACTCCTGGCTGGCTGTAGAGGGCAGAGAGGACGGAGGGAGACGGAAGGCACTGCTGCCTTGTTTCACTGATCATCACTGACACCACCGCCTCGCCCAGCCACAGGTCTGATCCTAGTTCCTGCAGGGATTCTGGGAAGGGGAGGAGCATACTCGAGGTTGGGAACCTTTAATGGGAGGTGACCTGAAGCAACAAGGACAAGAAAAGGAAGTGGATTTTAGAGTGAAAGTAGCCTGTGGGCCCTCTGGCTTAGAAACCACTTCTGCTCTCCCCTTCCTCTGTCCTCCTGGGTACTGCCCCCTGCAGACTGTCTGCAAACTAAGTGTGGTGCTTAGGGCAAGGTGGTCTGTTCTGGAAATTAACCTGCATGGGACCTGGATTTACAACAGTATTTTCATGAATTTTTATCCAAAAGAACAAATAAATCCACCCATGGAGAATTATTCCTCGGGCTTCACACACAAAATGAACTTCTCATCTGCTTTGCTATTCAACAGAATCACATTTGAGGAAAGCTAATCATTGTCATTAAAAACTCTGACACAGAGAGAAGGGTTTTATGACTAGCTTTGTACATTCTGCTGAAGAAAAGACAAACTATAGACGTTCCACCAGGTAAGACCTGGCTTCAGTGCGGCTCACTAGTGTGAGATGAGGTGTTCTTGTTGGCGGTGACTTGGCAGAAATTCTCCCCCAACTCCTACCCCAGCCCCGCCTCCACTTCTACCTCTGCTGAAACACCCAAGCCGAGGATAACTTCAAAGTGAGCAGAACTCATATGTTGTGCGGGAGCCAGCACATCCCGGCTGCTGAGAATGAAACCCACCCATCTCTCCCCAACTCTGAGCTCAGTGAATTCATGTTAGTAGCCTGAAGTCATCCCTGGTGGAAGAGTTTACATCATGGGAACAGGCAAATGCTACAAATTGGGACTTTCCTTTGAGAGGGCCAGGTTATCAGCACACCCTGGGGAAAAGTGAGCAGTGTTTTTCAGAGGACTTTTAAGATGTTGCTACTGAATCACTAGAGAATACCGTTATAGGTTCTACAAAAATATACAACAGGTAAGAAGTAAATTTAATGCTCAAATACAATGGTTCTTTTATCACTCAAATGTGTTATAAAGTCATAAGTGATATTACTCTCCTTTGGGGAAAGTATAGGAATATAAGCTAAAAAAGAATAAAAAAGCAGATAGATTAAACAAGTCCTGATTTTCAAAGAATAATTTGCTTTGATAGAGTCAAAACAAAGAGATAAAAAATGTTAAGTTACTTGCACTAATGCTTCTGGTTTAAAAATATATTAGTATGGTTTATGTTACAATGCAAAGGGCAAAATTTTTCCTTTGAAGTTACAAACATAACTTCACATTTTGGGGGTAGTGAAGGAATCCCAAAAGGCCTCTAACAACTTTTTCACCAGCTTGCATTTCAAAACCTTAAATACCTTATTTGCTATATACCGGTGACATTGAGACAATCTCATTAAAATACACATTGGTTCCTTGGAAAGGTAACACATATTTTGAAAAAAGATTCTCTATATCTATCTGTATCTGTATATATATATGCAGATTAGTGAACAGCTTGAGTGGGGTGGAGGACAAACATTTTTGTAGGTAGTTAGATCTAGGAGAAATCTTGAACAAGTGTTCTACTGGAGCAGTCAGAGGTCTGGAACAGTGAATTTAGGACAAGATAAGAGCCCTTGCAAGGATGTGAAGAGAGGAGTTTTGCCGGTGATTTTTTGGGCCTCAAGTTTGTGAGCTGGACAGTTGGTTCCACTAAACCAAGGACTCTGTATTGTCCTCACTACTGTGCTTTGATGGGCCTGGATCGTATTCAAGTTCAATAAATATCTGTTTAATACATGAGGACTATAGTACGAAAGGCAAAAGTTAACTGTTTTTCAAAAGTCTTTCTGTGTTTTTATATTTGTTTAGAAATAGGTGAAATAACACACTTTTGGACAAATCTTCTATTTGACTCACAAAAATGTGGAGAAAACATCAGATTTTAAACTTATGTTCTTTCTACATGATTACTTCATCCCCTCCTCTAGATGACAAAGCAAAGATGATGAGCTGTCAAAGAAGCCTGTGGCAGAATCAGGACCAGATTTACAATAATGATGTCCTGGGTAAGTTGCTGCTTTCTCACCACCCAGTTTAACTGCCCCAGCAGTCTTTTTTGAAAGCACAAAAGAAAGAGAATTGCAGCAAAGGGAAACTGGGTCTCTACAAAACAATAGTGCATTTTTTTTGAAGCCAGAAAACAAAGAATATTTTAGTCACTGTAGGTAGTTTTATGTTGTCATCAGGAATTGAAGCACCCTTAAAGAGCTCATGACTATGTCTAATAATGAGTAATGAATTTTCCTCATTTTTCATAGACACTCTGAAGTAGTTCACATCTGTATCTTCTGTCTTCACCTTTGGTAAACAGCAGTTAGAAAATAAAACCAAAAATGTTTCAATCAACTTGGTGAAACTCTAATTGACACCTGGCAATTGTGGTATTTTCTCTATGGTGTGTGTCCGGGATAGAAATGTATAACCACAGGGCATATTTTCTAGACATAAAAATTCGGTAATATAAACAGGCAACGTTTATGCCAACGAACCATCTGCATTCTTGATTATTAAGAAGTGTTGTCTCATTGTGAGCCTACAATGAGAAGCCACAGGAGAAACAAATGGAGGGTGTGTCCACAGTGTTAAATCAGTGGTTCTAAGAATTTATGACTCTGTGGCTTTATACCTCAGTTTCATACTATGTTCAATAAAATTTTAAAAATGAAAACAAAGTCTATACATTAGTAATAGAGAGGTCAAGTTTCCCTGCTGACATTCTAGAAGTTATCTGAATCCCAAACTGAAAGTCTTTTGATAAAACCCAGGGCTCCACTATCACGATATAACCCACTCACATTTGTAGACCAGTCACTGGGGCATTTTTTCTTAAAGAGGCAGGAAAGTGGGGACCTTTCTATAAATGGTCTAGTGAGCATCTGCATTTTGAAATGACCTCAAGTGACTCAAGGGCAGTACTGCTTCAGTGGCCTCTGGAAGAACCACAGGACCGCAAATATTTAAAGAATAAATCCCCATGTCCCTCCAAAAGCCCTTTGTTATCTTATGTGAATATATTTTATCCGTTGGATTTTTCCATTACTGTAAAGGTTTCATTATATTTTCATCACCCAAGTTAGAATGGAGTCACTCAACTTTTGCTGTGAGGTTGAAGTCATCCCCAGTCATAACAATACTTAGATTGTTGGAAAACCACCTTTACCTGTTCACCACCTAGCCGCTCACTTTTAAATTCTCACAAGTTGCAAATCGCAAAAAAACACCTGTACATCAACATGTCCCATTAACTTCTAGCACCGTGTGATTAGCTGTATAATTATCTATTTTTAATCATTACATGTACATGGTAAGTTAAATATAAACTACATAAGGAATTTTACAGAAAATATAGTGGAAATAAAGAAAGAAAAGAGAGAGGAAAGGCTAAGCCCTGGGATCAATATACAGAATTTTCTCTTTCTGTGACATATACAGTCTCATCAGGGCAATGTCAAAAGGAAACACATCTTTTTCAGGATTCTTCTACCTCTGAACACATACTGAAAGAGTCTTCAAATGCCACTGCTGACAAGACAGACTATTGATCCGTCCTTTCATTGTATTTTCAGCGCATCATAATGCCATGGCCTTTCGGAAGGTTCAGCAATAAAACTACAAAGCAACCAGGGTCTCTCATGTAGGGCTCTCGGCTTTGTCTCCAGCGTCGGAGCTGGATTAGGGGTCATGCTGCTGTGAAACGGCTGCTTCTGGAGACACCCCTCTAGAGACACCCTTGTCACTTGCCATGAATTATATGGCTATCCATCATGGGGACAAATCTAGCCCGGGAAAGCTCACTTCAGAATGAATGTGGTGTGGCTTGAAGACCTAATACAGAGAAGTGCACCCAGAGGAGTGATTATGATCTTTCAAATCAATAAAATCTCGGAAGCCTTCTGTAAATTGCCTTCAGAAAAAATGGTTCCCTTCTCAACACATAACTGTACTTTTTCATTCGTCTTTTGTTAAGTCATTCTGACGAAAGGGCTGGACCAGAGATTTTAGACCTGAAATAGTGCCAATGCGGACTAAAAAGAATGTTCTATTATCTTAACAAACTCAGTAATAAGAGCATCTATTCCATCCTCAGGAAGGGCAGAGAGAATAGACATTTAGAAGTTCATCCTCAGATGACTTGGAGAGACCGTAAAGCATGTTACAGGAGGGCCTGCGGAATTCTCCACCTTAAATCTGAATTACTTTCCCCCTCGTTTTGTTTCAGGGGCCTTCTTTCCCTTCCTTGAGTAGGTCATTTTTTTTCCTGCCACAAAATCCCTGCACAAGCCGTTTCTTCTGTCTGGAATGCTTTTCCTATACTGTTCATTTTTCTAAATCTTACTTGTACTGCAGGGTTTTTTGTTTTTTGTTTTTTAATCTAAATGCTACTTCCTTTGCAAAGAATTTGCTTGACACCTAATCTAAATCAGCCCCCACTTTCCATCTTTTATTAAACCCTTTAATTTTTAGCATTTTTTTTTTTGCCATCTGCATTGATACTTTTGGTTTACCTCTTTTCTGATTTGTGTGTCTCCTACTGGCATGAAAGCCTCTCAAAGGCAAAGACCATGGATACTAACACACGGTGGAAACTATAAATATTTGCAATATTATAGAATTTTTAAAAAAATAAATGAATGAGTGGAGTCTATGAAAAAAAACTGACAGCCATATTGTGGATTTTAAATAAAGTTGTACTGATGTTACTGTGTGCAATTAAGTAACATTAAACTTGAAGTTTTAGAGTTTGTACACAAATCAGGAAAAGTTTCAATTATTCATGTTTTAAAATAACATTTTTCTCAATGGAAACATGAGGTGAAATTGCAACACTTGTATGGTCCCTTAATATCAGGGATTTTATTATCTAGTTTTATGGGGTTTTGTAAGCACAAGAAAAATCACTGTATGGATGCTAAGTGAAGGGTAAAGAAAGCAGCTCCATTAAGCTTTTGATATAGTTTCTCTCTGGTTTCTTCAAGGCAACTGAAGTCCTTGATTGGGTACCATTTATGGGTGGCTATTTCACTGCTGTCCAGTCAGAGGCATATACATGAAGTAGGTTTTATAGACTTATCAATGGTATATTCACTCACATAATTTTCTGTCATCAGACAGAAAAATAAAGTCAAACTCTGTAAAACAAGGTATCCAGGTGTTACTTTAGAAACAGTACAAACTGGTACAGAGTTAAAGGTGATTTTGATTATTATATAGAGGTTTATGTGGCAGTTTTAGTAAGTTTTGAGTAGAGAATGTGCTGGGATCAACAGAATCCATGACAACCTATTTAGTGCTTTAAATAAAGTGCTGCAATAGTAAGAGGGAAACCAACTACATTTTGCTGCTCATTCCCCTCCAACTGCAATGAAATATCTTTATGGTCAAAATTAGCATGGAGATTAGGTACACATACCCTTTAAGCCAGCAATTCTACTGTGAAGAGTTTACCTTACAATTTGTTTCACAGTACATACAAATCTTTTAAAAAATATTTATTAAATTCATTGGGGTGACATTGATTAATAAGATTATATAGGTTTCAAGTGTACCTATATATAGTACACTTGATGCATTCTATAATGCATCACCTGTATATGGTATTGTGTGTTCACCACCCAAAGTCAAGTCTCCTTGACTTTGACCATATATTTGACACCTTAACCCCTTTACTTTCCACAGTCCACATTTAGGATACATTACATATAGAGACACAGCTATCATTAAGGCCTAAAGGCAAAACTCCTGCTTCCTGGTACTTCTCCAACTGCTCACTCTTGTGAGCAGAGATGAGGGAAGAGAGAGGGCGTCCCTGAGCAAAGAAGGCTGCTGCTGGTCAGGAGAGAAAGCCTTCCCTAGTGTCCATGTGCCATGCTGAGAATTTGAGAATCGCCCTTACCGCCCATAGAAATCACTACTGCTCTTGGGCTTTGACTAGAGCACCTAATAATTTTCTCAGGTTTGCCAAGAAATAAGGAACAGGCCTCAATCCACTCTCCTTAATCCATTTAGTCAGATCTGATTTGCACTGTACATTAGTACTCCCTCCATGGCAACTGAAGAATATTAAAAGTGATCCTAGGGGGAAAATATGCTAGAAAGTGCTTCAGGTATTCTTCTCTTAACTAAGAGAGCCCAAGGGCAGAATGACTAGATCCCAACATTTCTAGGAATAGCATCTCATTTTTGAGAACAACCTGAAATATGCACATACTGCTGCCCAACTTTCAAGAAGAATGTCTAGTGATTTAATCAGAGTAAAGATACCAGCCAAGCAATAGCAGTAAACTGATCTCTTTTTCATGAAGACGTTATGCCTCATTTAAGAGCTCTATTAAACGTCCAGTTAAAATGAGATGTTGCTACCTTCTATGGCTCCAAGAAGCATTTTTCTATTTTTTTCTATTAACTATATGGGTAAGAAATACTAGCTTGTGGTCTCTTCCAAATCTCTAGTAACTGGGTGACTTTCAGTAAGAAGAAATTTGAAATTGCATCTGAATGCTACATTGCATTTTTTCTATATACAAATGCATGCTAACGAATGGGAACACTAGGAGTAGGTACTCTGTACTTAAAACATCCATCATTTCTTCTGCAATTGTGTTGGGAAAAAATACTGAATAGAAAAGATTCATTATCTAATGCACAAAATTCAAACTGCTGCTTTAAGGCAAGCAGAAAAGAGTAAAAACGTGCCTCCCTACAGAATATCTTTTTTTTTTTTTAATTAAATCTTTATTGTTCAGGTTACATTTGTTCCTCTTTTTTCCCCCCCCTCCTCATCCATAGGTGCACGATTTTTGTCCAGTTTCTTCCCGCATCTCCCATTCCCCTTTCCCCGCCAAGAATAGTCAGTCCATTCCCTTTCTATGTCCCTGATTCATTATAATCACCAGTTCATTCTGTACATCAGATTATTTATTCACTTGATTCTTAGATTCACTTGTTGATAGATGCATGTTTGTTGTTCACAATTTGTATCTTTACCTTTTTCTTCTTCCTCCTCTTAAAGGATACCTTTCAGCATTTCGTATAATACTGGTTTAGTGGTGATGAACTCCTTTAGCTTTTCCTTATCTGTGAAGCTCTTTATCTGACCTTCAATTCTGAATGATAGCTTTGCTGGATAAAGTATTCTTGGTTGTAGGTTCTTGGTATTCAGCACTTTGAATATTTCTTGCCATTCCCTTCTGGCCTGCAAAGTTTCTGTTGAGAAATCAGCTGACAGTCGTATGGGTATTCCCTTGTAGGTAATTGAGTCTCTTTCTCTTGCTGCTTTTAAGATTCTCTCTTTGTCTTTTGCTCTTGGCATTTTAATTATGATGTGTCTTGGTGTGGTCCTCTTTGGATTCCTTTTGTTTGGGGTTCTCTGCGCTTCTTGGACCTGTAAGTCCATTTCTTTCACCAGGTGGGGGAAGTTTTCTGCCATTATTTCTTCAAATAGGTTTTCAATATCTTGCTGTCTCTCATCTTCTGGCACCCCTATTATTCTGATGTTGGTACGCTTGAAGCTGTCCCAGAGGCTCCTTACACTATCTTCGTATTTTCGGATTCTTTTTTCATTTTGCTTTTCCGGTTGGGTGTTTTTTGCTTCTTCGCATTTCAAATCTTTGACTTGATTCTTGCGCTCCTCTGGTCTGCTATTGGGTGTCTGTATAATATTCTTTATTTCAGTCCGTGTATGCTTAATTTCTAGTTGGTTCTTTATCATAGCATCGAGGGTCTCATTAGTTTTCGTGACTCTCTCCTCAAGTTTATTGACAGCTTCTAGCACATTTTTGCAAGCCCTCAAAATTGCGATTTTTAGCTCTATATCCTCCATTTCTGTCATGTTTTTTTGTCTCCGCATTTTTTATGCTTTCTTGGTGCACCCCCTAGTGGTCTTTGTGCGCAGTCTTGTTCTAGTTGAGCCTTGATTGTTGTAGTTAATACTAGAGGGATTTGACCACCAGGCCGACTGGCTGTGAGAATCAGCTGTGTCTGCTGCAGTGGGAAAACTTCTGTCCTCTGGGGGGGCGCTAATCTAGCCTTTGCCTGCGGCGATCCGGCAAATGGCTCTGCGCAGGGCTTGGGCGGGGCGGGCTCAACAGGGCGGGCGGAGGGAGCCGTTATGGTGCCCTCAGTCCTGTTCCCAGAGGCTCTGCTTCTCAGAACCCCCGGAACCGCTGCAAACCTCGGAGGGAAAGCTGCCTTCCAACTGATGCCAGACACTCCCGCTTCTCCCGTTTGGGTCCGAGTCCCCAGCGATTCGCCCGTATCTGGAGCTCAGAGTCTGAGACTCCCCCCTGACCGAAAACGACAACCGCGCTCTCAGCCACCAGCCCGCTTTGCGCGCGCACCTCCGCACCTGAGTTTTTTCCACACTGCGCCTCCTCTGAGCCTCGGTGTGCTGTTATTTTTCCTTCTAGTTGAAGAGTCTCTCCTCAGCCAGCCTTCCTGTGGTTCTGGGTGATGTCCGTTCCGTCTTTTAGTTGTATTTTTGAAGTGGTTGTTTGCGGCAGCAGTCTGCGGTGTTTACCTATGCCGCCATCTTGGTCTCTCTCTCCCTACAGAATATCTTTAAGCAATAATCTAAGTCATGCAGAACTGAGCAAAACTGAAGTTACTAAAGCCAAAATTTTCATTTGTTCATTGGTAATTGACCCACCTCTTAATATGCATTCATAATACAATTTCCTAAATTCTACTTCTGGTTCTTTATGATTTCTCTTTTTCCCCAAATAAAAAAAAAATTGAAAAAAATCTGCTAAAAATGTTCAATGGAAATAAAACAGCTAAGTCATTTTAATTAATTGTATTTGTTGTAAAGCTAGATAGCTATAGCTTCATGCAGTGTTTTATATTTATTCTTGTAATTCTCACTTTATTTTTTACTTCTTTCCATCCATGAGAATTGTTTGTTAAACCTAAAACTGTCTTGTAGTGTCTTTGCTCTATCTCCTTCCTTTATGCCATCATCAAGTTCATTAATTACCAGGTATTTTCACCCAGGTAGTTGACAAAGCATTGGATTGCAAGGACTGCCTGTTTTATGCCACTCCACTACAGACTCCCTCTAGGCCAGATTGACATCAAACACCACACTTTGGTGTGGTTGTTACTTAATAGTTGCATAATCCAGCCCTTCTTGACCTCATATTTCTCTGTTTTGGTCATGTGAGTGTAATGCTAGGTTTTCTTAAATGTCTTGCTGAACTGAATACTCATGGTTTCTCCTGATCTTATCACTAGGAACTATGTCAAAGGACATAGAAACAGAAAGTGGATTCCTTGAGGTCAGACACTGTATCATATCCATCCCTGAATTCCCAGTTCCAGACCCAATCACTGAATGACATGTAAATATATGTTCAATAATTGTTTATTGGGAGAATCATAGGGTTTCAAGGAAGTTACTGTGTGGTCCTAGCTATACTGCTTTCTTGCTCGTCTCTGAGATTCTGAGTTCTAAATTTGAAACAAAAAAGTGCTAGAAAGTTCAAGATCTCTTTAAGATATAAAATTCTATCTCAATTGACCATTCCATACCTTGTAATAAAATGGGATGATGACCCATATCCCTAACTCTTCGTAGATTTCTGAAAGAAATTTTGTGTGTGGGTGTGTGTGTGTCAATACATCCTCAAATAAAAATGGTGTGTCATCTCCATATTGTGTAAAGCAAATATTTAACCCCATATCTACAAACTCAATATGATGCCAAAGATCTATAAGCTTGAAAAAAATAACACAGATTGGGTTTTATGGTCCAGCTGTTTAACATATACTATTATACCTGGCAAATATGAGCTCAGATACCCTAAAACATATTACTAAAAGCACAGTGATCTCAGCATTAGTAGATTGACATTCCAAGGGCTGAGTGAACCTTTCATGTCTCATCTTTAATCAGTCCGTCCAAGAAGAGAGGCTACTATTTTAATACATTAAGAATGAAGAATTCTATGCACAATTAAGAAAAAAATGTATGATTTAAATGTGAGCTTCACACAGTCTGGGAGAACTATGAAATGCATTTTCTACAAAGCCCAGTGTTTCTGTTTACTGGGGCTAGTTAGTATGTGGGTGACAGAAATGGGGCACACACATCAAACACAAATTGGCTTTGTCCAGCAAATTGCTTCCACCTGCCTCCTACTGGGAGTTACACTGACTTCTTGGCTATTTTCTTCTCATAAATGGATTTGGATATAGGATTGGAAAACTAGGTATACAGTACTTTCAGAAGCTTTAGTTTAATGGGGTTTATGAGGAAAATATGCTAGTTTCATTAAAAAGAGAAATTTACTAAAATAAATTTTTGAGGGGGAGGACTGAGGCATTTGGGAAATAGATAAAGGTATTAATCTCAGGGGGAAAAACATACACAGACAACATTCACCACCATTTTGCTGTCCCTCAAGCTGATGAATTAGTTTAATCTTTTTCAATAAGTTCCAGATAAGGAACTGGAACTACCATTTACTCTATTTTGAAAGAAATTAAAAGGCTATGGTTTCAACATTATGGTCAACGTTTATTAACATGCAAAATGGTAATAACTTATTCTGGGGCACTAACGTAGGATGACAGGACAGACAGTGCAGGAAAGCATGTTGAAAACGGTAAAAGTTTCTATGGAGGTTAAAATTGTAGAGTACTATTATTGGTGGTAAAATAAAATAAATGATCACTTATTTAGAATTTAGAAATGTTTCTCACGAACACTCAGAATACTTGGCTGGTGTGGCTCAGTAGTTGAGTGTCAACCCATGAACCAAGAGGTCACTGGTTCAATTCCCGGTCAGGGCACATGCCATGGTTGCGGGCTAGATCCCCAGTAGCAGGTGTGCAGGAGGCAGCTGATGGATGATATTTCTCTCTCATCTATGTTTCTCTCTATCCCTCTCCTTTTTTCCTGTCTCTCTAAAAATCAATAAAAACATTTTTAAAAAAGAACACACAGAGTGAATGATGTAGATGTTTACAGCAACTAGTCAGTTAGTCCATACTCTGCCCTGGACCTCATTGCTTCTGCCACCCTCCCTCCGCTCCCTGGCCATATATAGGGAGGAAGGAGAGTGGTAACGAATCTGGATCTACTGGGGAGAGAGATGTAGGCTACCACTCAAAGAGTAAGAAAAAGCAAAGTTCCAGACCCCTAATTCTCCAGCCAGACAGTCATTTGGGCACCTCACACCAAGTGACTTGGATTGAAGGCTGGTGGGCATTGCCCAACCCACCTCTCTGGGCACCAGAGCTATGTGAGGTTGTTGTGGAGCACCTACCAGTTCATGTGTTTGTGGCTCTGTGTCACAAACAATGTGTTTCAACATCCTGTGCCATCAGGATCCCGGGAAATATGTCTGCACTCATTATCCATGAAAGGAGTTGATTGCCTAAGCAATTTGCCTGCTTTCTACAGAGTGGGGAAAGCTATTAAAGACACTTTTAGCCACAAGATTGCATTGTCAGCAGTCAGGCTCTCCTCCTTTCTTTTTCTTTTTCTCCCTCTTTCTGCAATAGAAACTGGAGATAAACTCATTTTCTGCTTGGATTGTTCATCTTGAATTCAAGAGCCCAGAAACGTGTTAATCCTGTTCTGAAAGTGGATGTGACAAAAGAAGGGGAGAGAGATGCCAGACAGTTACAAATTGCTGGCTCCCTTCTCAGGAAGGGGCGCTGTTGCAGTGGTTTGCACACATTTGGACTTGGGAGGGTGATGGTCCAGGGAACTTGGAGACTGGCTTTTTGCCTGTGTTCTCCTTCACCTTGGATTCTATCACTAGGTTGCACCTGCAAGAGCTTCTCATCTGCCTCCGCCCAAACATCCTCCAAAGTGGAAATGCAGTTGGGGGGAAGAAAGTTGGAACACAGGAATCCCTGGGCCATATTCTATGCTCATGAGAAAAATAAAGTGAGTGACTCACCAAGGAGTACACCTTTCGCCACTAATCAGTTTAGGACAGTGGTGACAAAGTAGTGGCAAAATCTCTGCAAAAATCTCCCCGAGCCTCCTGAATTCATGCCCCCCATATACACATAGAACCTCCATCACAACCCTGGCCCCTGGGAAAGGAAGATTTGATGAACCTGGATCCACTGGGGGCAGAGATGTAGGCAATCACCAAATCTTCCACAGGGGAAAGGTAGAACACGTACTTACTCTCTGCTTCGGTGATAAACCTGAAAAACAAGCAGGGTTTTAAGTTCCCTAAGCACCAACTGCTCTCTCAGTAAAATCTAGGGCACTTAGTTCCTCTCGTATATGCCAGGCATGTGTAAGTACTGTCTCACTTTATCCTCAGAGTAATCCTATGAAGTCATTATTGTTATTACACCTTTTGTGCACACAAGAAAAGAAAACAGGCTTAGTGAGGTCACATAACTAACAGAAGACCATGCAACTGGTAAATCACGGAGCCAGGATTTCCATCGAGCTTTCACTGCTTTAGAGAGCTCAGTTATTGAAATCTAGACTATTCTATTCCATAGAGAAGACATTGTACACTTCCTATTTATTTCCTCAGCTGGCTCATGATAAAGTATTGTTGTAGTGCCTCAGAATAAGGCTGAAACAAGATGTGCACTGTAGATCATAGCCCTTCTGAGTCACACTGTGCCCCTGTAAACCCAGATTCTATGTAGTTCAGGCCTCAGACACAAGCTTTGAGCTGCAGATCCCTGAATTATACCATAACCTGAAACTTGAGCTCAGACTCTGGAGACCAGAGACCAGTCCTCTGAGAGATACTGGGGTAGAAGAAGATTGAAGGCTCCCTCAAAACAAAGTGGGTTGAGCAGCTGAGTCAAGGACAGGCCAAAGACAAACAGCAGCCTTCTGAGAACTCACTCAAGCCACAGCAGTGGTCATTCTTTACTTGGCCTTACAGAGAACCTTTTTGCTAATGATCTTCAAGTCATATGGGAAAGTATTTAACCAAACATATAAATCAAGGAACTAGGAAAGAGCTACCAACACATGTCTTACATTGGTTGGCTAAGGCAACTCAGTTCGTCTTCAGGAAAAATAGATAAATAATCATCCTCCTTGAGAATAGAATTTTTCAAGGTGGAGAGAAATAGGAAACTATGATTGGGTCCCACAATTTTGTAGGACGGAAGGAGATCAAGGAAGTTCATGTGGCTGGGAGTCAGATGGTCCAGCTTTGCATCCTCTTGCACTAACTAGCTCCATGACTTTGAATAATAACAACAACAACAAAAAATAGTGAAACAACTTTTGTTCATTGAATTCTGTATGTCAAGAATTTGCTAAGTGCTTTATATATAAGTATGTATAGGTAGACATGTATTATTTAAGATTCAGAACAACCCTATAAACTAGGTGTTATAAGTCTCCTCTTAAAAATAGAGAAACTGCCCAGCTGTGGTGGTTCAGTGGTTAAGCATTGACCTATGAACCAGAAGGTCACGGTTCGATTCCCAGTTAGGGCACATTCTGGGGTTGCGGGTTCGATCCCCAGTGGGGGATGTGCAGGAGGCAGCCAATCAATGATTCTCTCTCATCATTGATGTTTCTATCTCTCTCTCCCTCTCCCTTCCTCTTTGAAATCGATAAAAATATATTAAAAAAAAAAAGAAACAGAGAAACCATGGCTAGATGAGTTGATATAACTGGCCCAAGGCAACAAAGCTAGTTAGTGGCTAAGCTGGTAGAACAGAAATATGTATCCAAAACACAAACTAATGGCCTTTAGGCTACCCTGTCCTTCAAAGTCTCAGTTTCCTTATCCATAAAATTATAAAAAGTGCCTGCCAGCCCAGCTCCAGGAATCCATGGAGATCTAAATATCTGAAAGAGGCAAAGCCAGTGAGGCATTTTCAAACTTTCTCGTATACTGTCAGCACTAGAAAAAGCAAATGAATCTGAATACCATGACTACACATTCTGTCAGGACAAATGTCTCTTTCCAGAAGTACAATTCTCAGCTGACCACAGGATGCTCTGTTCATTTAGTTTAAAATTCAGGCCAGGTGTGAACCAACCCCCATCTTCTCAAGAGCAGGAGAGAATCTTTTCCAAAGAGGAGGACATTTTACTTTAAGGATCATTACTTGCTTAGCTGCAAACATACTCATCACATTCAGAGTCTAATCAGTGGCTGGAGTTCCCACGGGGCCCACAGTGGGTGGGGGTGGAAGGAGGAGCTATTATTTAGGCACTCCATCATACCTTTGCTATAAAACGAACTGCATGGACAGAATACACTGCGTTCTGGAAAGTTCAGCCCATGTCAAGGACAAAACACTGTACTAACTCGACTTTGCCTTTCTTGGACCATCTCAAGTCTAGAGGATGTCTAGGTGCCTGGCTGCCCGCATTGCTGTGTACTCCTGAAGGTGTTGGAGGAAGAGAAATGCATGCATGGCAATGAATTGATATGCAAGGCCCAGTCATAATCTGAAAAGAAGTAATGAACACAACCTAGAAATATAATCTGCAATAAAAACATACTCAGAGGAATCAATGGTGAGTTCCCAAAAGATTAAGCAACGTGTCCTCTTTGCAACGTGAGGGATTCTGGGTTTTCCAGACCTCATGTTGCTCAAGTCTGTGAGAAGTCTGAGACATAGGCAATTGCTGAACCTCATTTGGGACAGGAAAGGAAGACCGGTTACTCTACTAGGGGACACGGGTCTTCATCCAACCACAGTGTGGGCAGCTGTCAACTCTCCTTCATCTTCCTGAGCAAGTGAAATGTTCCTGGCCTTGACTGTGACAGACAGAAGCCCTGAACAAGTTGTCATTCACCAAGAGAGCTTGGTTAAGTCAACATTTCCTTCAGAAGGGGCTCCAGTGGCTTTTTAAAATATTTTAAAATAACAGAAGCACAATATCAAAGTCCTCTAATACCTCTCATAAACTTTAATAATGCCACCATGTTCAAACAGAACGGTAGTATTTCAACCACAAGCAAATACAGAAGAGCTGCTGGGAAAAACTTGACAAATGCTACCAGAGCAGCCTCCAGAGACTCCCTTCCTCTAGTTCCCATTTGCCCTTTCACTCAGATTTTTTTAGTCCACTTGATTCTTAGTGAAGGAAAGAAGGAGAATGTTGGAATAGAAATTTTCAATATCCAGATTCCAGACATATCAGCCTGCTACAGACAAGACTCAAATCCAAGGCATTCCTGGAATCCTCGTGTTAATTACCACATTATCAAGTCCTGGAAGGGCTGTGAGCTATTGTATAAGGAGTCTGAGTAACTCGATTCCCCTAATGAACTCCAGCCACCCAGACAATGGAATGAACAGCCTGTAGCCAGTCTGGGCTGCTGCTTCTCACCCCCGCAGTCTCAGAGCCTTGGCCTCTCCTGGGTTTGGCTCATGGCCTGTCCTTTTCCACTGTCAGCCTCCTTGGTGCTGGTTGGCACTCTTCCTCTGCTACCCTAACTGCCCAGAGTCTTGTCCCACCCCTTCCCATGACCCAGCCACTGCCACTTGGGCTGCAGTATCTGCTCATTCATCACCACCACCACCTTCTATTCTGTTGGTACTGCACTGTTTTGCCTGGGTTACCAGCTGTGGCTCTGAAGTCTCCAACTCCAGCTGTTTTCTGGGCTATAGCCATGCTCACCTAGAAATTGTGCTCTAGTGACGAATCCAGGTAGAATTTTTTCGCTCATTGCTGCCAGGTAAACTTGGATGTCTCCTTTTGAGTATCTGTAGTCTAACCATCCAATCCACTTAACTTGAAAACCTTTTTGGTCAGTGCTTCTCAATTTTAATGAGCGTTAAATCAAGTGAAGGTTTTGGTAAAATGCAGATTTTATTTCAGTGGGTCTGGAATGGGGCTTGAGATTCTATATTTCTAACAACTTCCCAGGTCAGGGCAATTCTATGTCAGGACACATTTGAGTGGCACGGCTCTAGGAAGGGGCTGAGTCCCATTCACCTTTGCACTCCTGGCATTTCAACCTTATTGTCACCATCACCACTTGGGCAGGCCCTACTATGTATGTGGTAGTGGAGATACAAAGATGATTATGACATAATCTCTGTCCTCAAGGTCACATAGTCTGAGGCAGGGTTTCTCAAACTCAGGATTATTCCACATTTGGGGTGATCATTCATTGTTGTGGGGGGATGCCCGGTGGATTATAAAATGTTTAGCAGCATCCCTGGCCTCTAATCACTAGATATCAGTAGAACCATTAACCACTAGATATCAGTAACACCTTCCCAGTTTGACAATGAAAAAAGTGTCTCCAGGCATTACATATGTCCCGGGGGGAGGAAGGGAGGGATTGAGAACCACTGGTGTAGGGGAGAGGCAGACAGGAGCATTAATCATTGAAATGATGGATCAAGTATAGAGCTGTGTGCACACTGTTCAGGAAAAAGAGTGACTATCATTTCAGAGTGTGCGCTGAGCATTTGGCACATAGTAAGTGCTCAGGAAAAGTTTGTTAGATGAACAAATAAACTGCTAATCACCTCACATTCTCTAGTAACTATAATAATTTACGTTTATGGCCTCATACAGTGGAAATCATACTTGCAATTTCCAAAGATAATCATCTAACTACTTCATTGTCATAATTTCCATGGACATATTTATCAGATGTATTACAGTGGAAGAAAGAAGGCCTATCTTTCAGAATAATTCATATAGAGTATAGATATCTGTAAGAAAATGAGACTTAACCATTATAAAAAAACATGGGTTTTTTTAAGAAACTTGATACTGCTTTTTTTGGCATTCTTTGCATGCTCACATTAGAAAATAACCAAAAAGGGTGTGTGTACATGTAACACTTAAGTGGATTCAAGCAGAAGGGAACATTCTGTAGCTTGGCTCACCTTAGTGCATGCTCTTACGCAGCTGTGTCTTTTCCCCCACAGGTTCTGTAGGGTGAATGCATTTCCAAGGCACTGTCTATTCTGATGCTCATGTCCCTACACACACATGCATCTGACACCTGACCATGCATAATATGATGACAGGCCAGCAAACAGATAAGCTTTGGGGACCTGAGTGGGAGGGGAGCCAGGGAGAGTCCACATTCATAGAATGAAGGAGATGAGCAGAGCTGTAAGCTTGCGGTCTTAGTCAGACGGTAGAGCAAAGGTAAATTACATCAGCATGTGGCCTCATACACTGGGTTCCCCGCTGAAGACGTGTAGGCTGTTTATCTTAATGGGGAGGCAGGACTAGAGAAGGATATGTTTCAGGCAGAACAAAAAGTCTGTGGCTGGAGAATACAGAGGCACAAGGGCATCTGAGGACAAATAAAAAGAAGAATGGAGAAGGGGGTGCTTAGCACGGAACATGTCAGTTCAAACTTTTAGCCGTGTACTTGGTAGATGTTATGATTCCTCAACATTTTGTAAATGAAAGCCAAAAGTAGGCCCATGGGAAAGTTCTTGGAAATACACACTGATTGACTAGAATACCCATAGTTGCCAAAGGAAAGTGTGACACTCGGTGCTGTTGCCAAAGTCAGTAAGCCTTTGCCCAGATAATGGCAAACCTTTCCTTTCAGAATACAGTTTCTTAAGTTGAGCCCCAATGTCAATTTCTGCACAGAAGTGGAAATCAGCAGATCTGGAGTCCAGGCCAGGCTCTGTGATTGGTTGTCTATAGGAAACAACATTTTTGCTCCAATTTTCCTATCCGGAGAATTGGGAAGCTAATACTTTCCACCCATCTATGTTGAAGGAATATTGTGATGAGTCAGAAGACAAATCTCTGAGTTTTTTTGTTTAATGAAGAGTGTTCCTGCTATTAATGTACTAAAGGATGGTTCTGCTTCAGTCTGTAAATTGAAAAAGATCATGACATAAATTATTCACAGAAAACCAAAACCCCTTGAACGACACTCCCTTTTGATTTTAGTATTAAAAATTGGCTAGAGGGGACAGTCTCTGGTTAGACTTCTTAGCATGGGCAGCCTAGGCTCCTGGATACCAGAGATGTCCAGTTCAGCGGTTGCCAACCGGTGGTCCGAAAGGTTGGCAATCACTGGTCTAGTTAGTAACACACTTCGTTCACATAAAGGAAACAGACCTGAAAATGTCAATTTGGGACTATTGTCCTATGTCTGTCTAGTTTGTGCATGTCAGTGACATGAGATAGCAGCAAAGGCTCTGGAACCCTCCAGAGGGGAACATGGATAGTCCTGCAGTCTGTGTTAGGGGCCTTTGGCAGCACTGGGTTGTAATAATGTAACTTCCTGATTAACCAACTCTGAAGACAGTTGCCAGGGCTATGTCATTAACTGCATGGAAAAACCACACACACAAAAAAAACGGTAAGAGATTCGGAAAATAGAAATAATAAATTGAAATGAACTGATACAACCAAAACAACATTATTCAAGAGAGCTTTGTTTTTCAAGACTAAGAAGCCCATTTTGTCCAATATTCGGACTGCTAGAGAATTGCTGGTCTCTGTTAAACCATGAAGTTACTCCTCCTTTGTGGCACCTGCTTTTGTTGTTTCTGAGTAGAAAGTGCCTCATGATTTATTGCAGTGACATTATCTTAATACTTTTTCCTGTGATGGAAGGAGCATGAATTTAAGTAGAATGATAGAAATTTAATAGAATGGCGCCATGGCATTCACTCAACTAGCACTCAAGATCTGATTCTCAACCCATCACTACTTAACTGGGCCATCCAGGGGAAGTCTGTACCTCATCTGAGTTTCTTCTGCAAGGTGACACGACTGAGCTAGATAGCTTTCAGATGTGCCATGAAGGGATGGAAAGGGTGAAGTAGAAGACACATTCATGCAACGTGTGATGGAAACTAACCAGCTACTCCAGTTTGAGTGAACTTGGGTCGTTTCTGCTGAGCAGCAAATGAGAATAAGAATCTCAGGAAGTGATGCTGTAAGGCTCTGAGCCACCAGGACTTCTGGGAATCATTGCTAATATCCGAGTGCTGTTTACCTCACTCAGTAAGTGGAAGAAATGTCTCTGTTGGAAAAAAAATCAAGCCAAACCTCTAAAGATGTGTGGGGCTCACAACTATTTCTGGTGGCATTCAGTCCTGTGGGGGAGGAGGGAGCCAGGTAGACGCCATGGAGATCAGACACCTGGCTGATTAGCTCCACTGGGAATGGAGCATAGGGCAAAGCTTTGTCAGCCCATCTCTTTGAAGAAGATTCTTCTCTGGAGGCCGTTAAAAATAGGATGTGCTCTCAGCAGGTAAGATGATGGGTATAAATCTGCCTGGGGAAAGTGGACAAAAAAGATGGCCTTCTAAAATATTTGGGGCAGTGAGTCCTGCGAATGGTTGTGCTGCCAAACTAACTGGGGATACTGAAATTATGTTTATTCAACTTAAAACCCCTAGACATGGTGAAATATCTAGTTGAATCAATTATTTTGTATAAAAAAGTCACTAGTGAAATACAACTTGTTGATGTATTATTGTTGTTGTCGTATCTATATATATATAAAAGCCTAATATGCAAAGTGCCCCCTTGGGAGTTTGACCAGGAGACCGGAAGTTCGATCGCTTGCTATGACATGCACTGACCACCAGGGGGCAGCTGCTGATTGCAGGAAGGCCCCGGCCAGCAGCCAGAAGACCCCAATTGGCCCTGATCCCCAGCCAGGCCTAGGGACCCTACCAGTGCATGAATTTCATGCACCAGGCCTCTAGTATGTATATCCTATCTAATAAAAGAGAAACATGGTAATTAGCCGTACGGCCGCTACCCTTCCCATTGGCTAATCAGGGAGATATGCAAATTAACTGCCAGCCAAGATGGCGGCCGGCAGCCAGGCACCTTAAAGCTATCAGGAGGCTTGCTTGCTTCAGTGACAGAGGACTCCACATCCCCCGCCTTCCGTTGCCAGCCTCTGAGCTTGCCGTTTGAAACCTTGTAACAAATATAGAAGCTAAACAAAACCCCAGTAACCTGTTTTCATTCAGCCGGGATCTCAGAGCTGGAGTCGCAACAAAGTTTCAAATACAGAAGGGAAAAAAAGGCCAGAAACCTGCTTTCAGCAGCCGAGCCTCAGAGAGAAAGCCGGCTCTCAGCTCCAGTGACAGCCATAGAAGGTAAATAAATGCCAGAATAAAAAAAAAAAAGAAAAAAAGGAGAGGTTTGAAGCTTCAGTCGCCCGCCAGCCTGAAAACAGCCCTCAGCCCCTCACCCAGACTGGCCAGGCACCCCAGTGGGGACCCCCACCCTGAAGCAACAAGATGGCGGCTAATTTGCATACTGAAGGCAGGTGGCAGGAGGCAAGGCTGTCTGCGGTCTGGGAGCCGGATCTCTGACCCTGCCAGGCGGGGGGCAGTGCTTGAGGCTGTCTGCGGTCCAGGACTCGTATCTGTGACCCTGCCAGGCGGGGGCAGTGCTTGAGGCTGTCCGCAGTCTGGCACCTGGATCCATGTTCTCACGAGTGGGGCGGCAATGCTTGAGGCTGTCCGCGGTCCCAGGACCCAGATCTGTGACCCTGCCGGGCAGGGGGCAGCACTTGAGGCTGTGCAAGGTCCCGGGACTCGGATCCGTGACCCTTCACGG
>NW_005357115.1:2181643-2204972 GCF_000412655.1 Myotis brandtii
TACTGAGTTTAGCTTTTGAGGGGACAGATATCAAGCTGACAGTGAGTTCTTCAGGCAAAATCTCATTTCTTCCCTATTTAACTTCTTAGTTAAGGTGCATTTTTGGAGTTTTGGACAAGAACTACATTTTCAACCCAGGAATAAAGTTTTCAGATATTTGTTGTAGCTCCTACTCACTCTCTTCAGTGATCAAGAGAAGCTCCTCCCTAAGGAAAAGTACTTCGGGTTCTGAAAGGCACACAACTAAAAGCACCTGTTTTGGACAGAACCTAATTATCCCAACCTTCTCCTAAAACTGATAATTGAAATATTCCAAAATGTCTAACCAATTCCTAGTGTGTAAGTAAATAATGACCTGAATATTTTATGTAGTCAATAAATATTTTTTATTGAGATGTGATTTACATATCATAAAATCCACCCCATTAAAGTATATAATTTGGTGTTTTTTATTATATTCACAAAGTTGTGCAGCCATCATCACTCTCTAATTCCAGGACATTTTAGTCACCCAAAAAAGAAACCTTGTACCAATTACCAGTCACTCCTTTTTTCCCCTTCTCCCAGCCCCTGGCAATCACTAACCTACTTTCTGTCTCTGTGTATTGGCTGATTCTAGTTATTTCATACAAATGGAATCATACACTATATGGCCTTTTGTGGCTCACCTATTTCACTTAGCATAATGTTTTCAAGTTCATATTATAGCATGTGTCAATACTATACTAATTTATTCTAAGTAATTACTGTGTACAAGACAGCGAGGTAGCATTAAAGCTTTTATTTTCTTCCAGATGTAATGGAATTGGAGCAGAGCCAAATAACCCTCATGAGCAATTTAGGATGCCGTGGTCACAGGCAGTATGTTTACAGTGGAGGCCAAGGGTCACCAGGATCAAAAATACTTGGGTTAACCCAATGGAACATGGCAGATTTCACAGAACACAAGCAAGAGACAGGACACAACTGGGGAACTAGGAAAGAAAGAACAAGATAAAGAAGGTATGCAAGGGGAAGAGTTAGGGTCTCAGTACAAGATGAGAGACAAAGTAAGAAAGAAATAGGAGTGGGTTTGATGAAGTTAGTGGCCAGGGATGTAGGTCAAGCAGCCAAGGATCTAAATATCTTGGTCTATAGCAACAACCCTGAATCAGGGCAGAATCACAGCATATCTGCACTGGAGGAACCTTAGACCTACCTTCTCCAACTCCATCTTTTGAAAGATGAACAATCTCTGCTCCAGAGAGGCTAAGAGACCTCCCCAAGCTCATGGACCTTAGGGATTACCTCTTTAATCTCCTTCCTCTCAATGATACATTTTCCACAACAGCTCACAGCCACAGTCCCAAGAGTTGGATTTGGTCATATGTTAGTGTCAAAACGAAGCTCAGCAGGCATATACTCACACACACTCATGCCATGCAAGAGCCAGCTGAAGGTTTTAAAATATTTTTACATTAGCCTCAAAAAAAAGTCTGAGCTAATCCTTATTGGTTAATTGTCTAAACATATGGGGTTTCTTTCTATTGTAAATAAATGTAATAAGTTAGTATCAATCTATATATAGGTTTAGAAATGAAAAAAATTAATGAGGTTCCTTATGAGGTCAACCAGTGGAAAAGGCTTACATCTGTACTGTGATTAGAACAGTGAAGCCCAGAATATGCACATACATATCATGTAATGAGCACTTAAGAGTGTTTAGTGTTCAATGGCATTGTAAAATGAACAGTTCAAGAAGCATGACTCCAAAAGCACTTTGCCATTTAAAATTCAGAGCTGTAGCTTTTTAGTCAAATTCTGCTAGGATCATGCTACAGAGGAAATCTTTGTTCCGTAAGAAAAAAGAAAATTAAAAGTAAACAGAGCTTAAAAGCCTTGAGATTAGTTAAAATCATGTTGGTGCATTCATATAATTGGACAATTGGAGGCACTGAGATGTTGATATGGATGTGCATATATTGATATAAAAAGTTTGATAACTTGTTGATAGAAGAAACATTACAGAAGAATATTTAAAGTGTGACATCTTTATATATCATATATATAAAGAACACATCTGGAAGAACATCCATAAAGTATTGAGAGCTCTATCCCCAAGTAATAGAATTATGAGAGGTTTTATTTTGTTTTGTTTTGTGTTTGTTCTCTTATTTTTATCTTCTAATTTTTCAATAATGAACATGATTTCTCATGTAATTAAAAATGTTAAAAATAGACTTCATTGTGATTGCAACACGGGTTCATTACTATTTGCTCCTACAAACTATCTTTTAGAACCTATAACAAAAGTAAAAGCAAGGTGCCCTTGCCATCGTCTGAACTCAGAAAACACTAATTCTTTGGCATCAAATATGAATCAATACAAAGGGAAACTTGTGAAAGGAAATACGTGTGTGGGGTCTTAACCCCTCCTCCCTTGCTTTTATGCCCTTGAATCTCAAAGAGGTACAGCTCCTTTTCACTCCTTTTGATCTTAAATTGGCATCATCTCTCTTAGTTAAACCCAGAATTCATAGTGTAGGCTTCATCTTCAAGCTTTAGGCTGTTTGCTTGATATCTGAACATGCAAGTCACCTCTGTCTTGTTGCAAAGTTTACAGGAGCATCATTTCAACTGGTACCTTTGCTGAGCTTGTTTTTACTCATCTTTACCTTATAGGAAAGTCCTCTTAATAGGGTACTTTGAATCACCCTATTTGCTTATTCATCAGGTTGAAAGCTACAAGAATGGATCTTGTTTATACTACAAGGGCTCAAGCCACCAGGGTCATTATGATGAACAACTGTGAGAAGCACTGTCTTCACCATAGATTATGTTAATGGTTTTCTCTAGAGTTGTGCACTACACATCCTCTAACAGTGGTTCAGGAAACTGCATTCTATGACACAAACATTCCCCCATGTCTCCTGAAAATTCCCGAGTATTTTTAAGGAGGGACTTCTAATTCCAAAACCAATGGATCATGTTCACTAAAAAATACAAGATAGGGCTGCATACCAAGCTCATCACATGAAGAGAATCAGAAGCTCTTATTTTAGATTTGGAGTCATGACTTGTCCGATGTAGTGTTAGACATTATCAATTGTAGCAAATGCAGGCTGGTTTTACATTTCTTACTATTTTTAGTAGTTTTGCTTTTGTAGATACCAGCAGATCTTAATTATATAGATCATTACGTTGTTTTTGAACACAGTTTTACTTTTGCCTTTCCAATAGAGTTGTCTTTTTTTTTCACTGTCCAGAATCTCCAATATAATGTTGAATATGATCCTTGAGATCAGAAAGCCTTGTCTTGTTCCTGATCTTAAGGGAAAGGCATTCAGTTTTTCATTGTTAAGTGGGATGTTAGTTTTAAGTTTCTCATCTATGCCCTTTATTAGGCTGAAGAACTTCCCTTTTATTCCTAGTTTTTTTGAGAGTTTTTATTAGGAATGGATATTAGATTTACTCATTTCTTTTTCCACATCTATTGAGATGATCATACATTTTCCCCCTTTTTAGCTTGTTAATATCATCATCATCATCATCATCATATCAGCATAATAATAATGATGATGATTAACCCAATAATACAGTCAACACTTTATTACTTTTGTTGCTAAGTTCCAAAACAAACCATTTTTTGAAGAATCAGAAGATTAGTCAAGGTAGCTGCCTGCACGCCTAGATAAATATTTTCTTTCCTAAGAACTCTCTTCTAAATTTTATTTGACTAAATCTGTTCCAACTGCATTTCTCTCTACATTTGCTAGATCCAACTGGGTTAGTTCTGACCTATCATTAAAAAAGAGGGGAAAGTGCAAGTGAATTCTAAAATTGATAAGGAACTTAAAATGTGGACCCCAATCATGATCTCTGCCTAAAGAACTGGTCAAAATAGATAAAGACAAAAAAACCCCACACAAAACAAAACAAAACACACACACACACACACACACACACACACACACACAAAACCAACAACAACAACAACAACAAAAAAACAAAAACAAAAAAATAAAAAACAAAAAAACAGGTCACATGTCTTTAATGGTACTCTCTTATCCAAAATAAACCTTCTGGAACAATTATCTAAAATCTTTTCATGATGGTAGTGTAGCAATCATCTTAGAAAACAATTTTCCAGTAACGGGGTCCCAGAGATATGAATTTATCTAAGTTTTACCTTATGGTTCAATGTAGCCTTTGGCACACGGTTATAATACATTAAGAAACAAAAAGGGGAAATACTCAAAAGCTTCTTGCAACGAGAACATCTGTCACTGGGCTATATCAAGAAATGAACCTGGGCATGCAACCAAGATAAGTAATTGCACTGGCCTCAAGCCAATTTAAATTGTGTACTATAGACCTTTTACGTAGAAAAAAAAAGTTCATAGGTTTTGAATTCAAGCGTTACATGGAAAAAATCATCATATGAAAGTCTTTTGTTCTCTAAGCAGGACCTGTGTTTCTGTTTGCAAGACATCCTCTACGAGTATCTAGCTCCTTGACATGGTATGCATGGTGAAAAGAAAAGTGTTGGCTTGTGCTGATCATGGTCAATAAAACATATTTGGTCTATGAGCCCGGATCAATTCAGATTGGCATGATTCTGGAATAAACTGGACACTCTCTTGCAATTCAAGGGCATAAGGAGACTTGCCACTTGGATGTTGGAAACAAGTAGTTTACTAAAAGGAATACCATTCGAATAAGTTCAGATACCTCTGCAAAGCAATGTATTCACTTCATTGGAAAAAATCTAGAGACATTCAAGGGGCTTAAGGAATTAGAAGGATTTTTTTCCTATTAATTTGAGTATTAAGTATGAGTACAGAATTTAGTTAAATACTAACAAATTTTGCATAAAAAGTCTGTTTAGTGTATTATAAATTTTAAAATTAAGAGCATATTTTCTTTGTTTAAGCAAGCAATAAGTATTAAAGGTAAAAATTTAGCTGAGATCATGAATTTTCAGAAAAAAAAACATTTTTTATTTCTCAAAGTTTGTTTCTTTTTAAAAATAGCTCTAAGCATGAATTCAAGAATATTAGCTTGTAAAGAAAACATCTCCACCATTTTTAATGACTAAATAGCATGTCTATAATTAATTTGTAACAAAAGCCTGAATTGCTAAATAAGTCATATGAGAATTCCAAATAATATAATTAGTATTGGCCACAATACTCAATATAAACTAAAACTTTCAGGAATACATATATCCACTTAAATGTTCACTGATATTCAAATATTTAATAAAAACGGAACTTATATAGATTTCAGATGATACTTTTACAGAATCATAGAGTCAACATTTTACCCAAGTGATCCTTAATTCAGAGAAAGTTTTTTCTTGATAAAATTACTAGTTGGACTAATATTCCCATAAACTGAGCAATTATTGGTGATATATAGTTTAAGGCTGCCTATGAGAGATGAGAGAACACATGCATGTCAATGAAATACTGAAATCAATCTGTTCATAAATAATAAAGTCATTACAGGAGCCAAATTAAATAATTCTGAAATCAATATAAAACTACAGATTAACAAGAGATGTAGTTCATTAAGTCACCTTATTCCACTCAATTCTTTGGGAGAAAAGTATGCTTTTACTTTAATCTTGCAAAACATCTTCAGAACCTGAATACTTCCATATACCCTACCTCAACCACTTGTGAACTTCAATGACTAAACAAAAACTCAGAGTCAAGGAAAAAGTGGATGCTCCCTCCGTAAACATGTTTGCATACAAAAATATAAATTTAGGAGACAAAAGACCAGACTACCTTATCAGGATTATTAGAGAAAATAACCCTGGTTGATTTGGGTAGTATGGTGTTCTGCAGATTCAATTCTATTTTTCTCTGAATCTTCTAGTATCGTCCAAATATATTTATGAATGGAAATGTACTTGGTTGGGCAGGTTCATTTATAATTCCAAGAATCATCCTGAGGGCCTCAGGGACTTCCACTTTACAGATGAGGTTTAAAAAATTACCAAATTTGATATTATTGACTTTTAATCCCATCCTGCCCCCTCACCAGCCATTATTTTGGTATTTAAATGCAGTCTTGGGAAATACTGTAATCATATATGGGTTTGCTTTTTTAGGTTTTCACCCTAATTCAACGAAAAATCTGGATAACTCTATTTAAAGATACTTCAGTGAAAAAGATAACCATTGTGTAAAAAGGTAAATACAATTGGAGCGTGATAGATGATACTTTACACCTGGCAATGACAAATTCTCAGAATACCATTTGTTGGCATTTTGAGAAATCTTTCACAAAGTGCCAACGGTTCCCTTCTGCTGCACACACAAGGCTTGTGAGTCAACTGCCACTGCGATAAATCGCTTGCACCTTAAAATATAACCCTCAGTGATGTGCACCAATGCAAAGACGTGGCAATAGCAAAGAAGGAAATATGTGCTGGAGCTAGAAAGAAACAAGTAAATAAAACAATCCCTATGCTTCAAGATCTCTCATTTTATTGGTTACAGAGAGAGAGAGACACATAGTGTGTGAGGTGGGATTCTTAGGAGAGAGTCAGGAGAAGGCTACACAGAGAGGGTGGCATTGAAGTTTTACCTGGAGAAATGAAAAGGTATTTGCCAGGTAGATAATTTGAACATCATTGATATTTGACTTTCAGATATGTTACTGCACTGCCTTTGAATTACAGTGAATCTAAACTTAGAATTTGAACAGTATTACATTAATGTGTGATAGTAGTTAAGCCAGACCGCCTGCTTCTATATACCAGTTCTTCCACTAAAATAGTAATATGCACTTGGACATTAGGTGGAAAACCTAACTATTTTCCTTTCTTTACATCTCAAACAGGCCAAGTAAACTTGCAGGAACCAGGCTAAGTTTGGAAGGGGAAAAGAAAATCAAAATAATCAGCAAGTGATTTTAACTCTGGTGGCATCAAAATTTTCTGGAGAAATAATCCAAAGTATGTTTATCTGAGCCTCATCTCAGAGCTACCTAAGCAGAGACTCACAGGAAGGGGCAAGGCATCTGTATTTTTAAAAATCCATTTCAGGTGATTCTGAGACTCAGCAGAATTTGAGAGTTGAAGGCTCAGACTTCACAGTTACTATGCACGTAAGACTATTCTAAACCACTCCATGTACTACACCAGCTACTTTAATCATTGCTACAACTCTATGACATAAGTACCATTATTGTCCCCATTTTACAGAGAAGCTCACCAACACTTGGTAACTTTTCCAAAGTCACATGACAAATAAATGAAGAAGCTAGAACCATCTGTCCTCAAATTTCACACCCTCAACCACTGTACAAACTGCTCCAGCGTAATACTCCATATAAATGTATACTATTTCAGTCTAAATAAAATTGAGAGATATTTATGAAAGTCTGTCCAAAAATAATGCTACTATTTTTATCTAAAGGGTTTAACTGATGAGGAAAATATACATACTGAAATTTAGTCTTCAGGACTCTTGGAGTTACATGAGGATGAATCAGACACGAGCCTAACTATTGTCCCAAGTGCCATCTAGGAACAGCACTTGGGAAGGTTATTCTTTGGAAGTTGTTATTTTTTTCTCAATCTTTCAATGAGTTATTTTTTCTCAACCTTTCACTAGAACTGGTGCCTGAGATAAAGAATCCCTATGAATGTGATAGTTACTAGAATTTGAACAAAAATTGTACGTATTTGTCACTACAGTCATGAACCACATAATGACTTTTCAGTCAATGATGGACAACATATATGATGGTGGCATACCATATAGCCTAGGTATACAGCAGGTTATACCATCTAGGTTTGTGTAAGTACACTCTATGACACTTGCACAAAGATAAAATCACCTAATGATGAATTTGTCAGACCATGTCTCCCTTGTTAAGCGGTGCAGGACTGTATTATAAAAGCCTACTGGAAAGCTTTAGCTTCCAGGAAACTGGATTTGGAAAGGAAGACATAACTGCCCAGCTAAGTAACTAATATAGGTAGACACAATGAGAATGCCTTTAATTCCTGGTATACTCCTGTTTATTGTGAAGTATAAGAATATCTTTATTTCACAGCAGGTGAGTGGATTAAAAAACTGTGGTACATCTACACAATGGAATACTACACTGCGGTAAAAAAGAAGGAATTCTTACCATTTGCAACAGCATGGATGGAACTGGAGAACATTATGCTAAGTGAAATAAGCCAGCCAGAGAAAGATAAATATCACATGATCTCACTCATTTGTGGAATATAATGAACAACATAAACTGATGAACAAAAACAGATCCAGAGACAGAGAAGCATTGATCAGACCATCAAACCTCATAGGGAAGGTAGGGGAGGGCAGGGTAAGGGGGGGAGAGATCAACCAAAGGACTTGAATGCATGCATATAAGGGAGGGCAATGGGGGGATAAGGACACACATGTAATACCTTATTCAATAAAGAAAAAAATAGAAATCAAAGTGAGACATTATTTTATAAAACACTTGTGATCACAATAAGAATTTCCAGTTTCTTAAGTAGCACAATTAGCAGATGCTCATGAAGTCTCTAGCAGATCACCCATTTGGAATAAGACTCAAATTACTCAACATTCACTCTACCTAATTTTGCTTTACTTCTCTCTGCTCAGAGGAAGCTGGACCAAGGGACCCACTGTACCTGATTTCATCTCATCAGGTATTTATTCTTCTCTTCGGTTCTCTGTACTATGGACCTTTACAGCTGCTATTCAATTAATTCTTGGAGCTCCCTTTGTTACCTGACTGAGCCATGTTTGGCAGTAATGATCACTCTCTAGGCCATATGTTCTACATAGGAGATATTCAATACATGTTTCCTGAACAAACAATTAAATGAATGAAAGAATGCATGCCTCAGTAAGCATCCGATGGCATAATTCATTGTGTGAGCAGTTCTGCCTGTCAAAAAACTCCTTTGCTAGGCAGAAATCTCATTCATTCAATGTTCCTCCATTAGCCATCATTCTACCTTTCTAGAGCTACACACAATTCCTGCTAAGGGCAACTCCTTTAATATTGAAAGACATTATTATGAATTCCTAATCCTAATTCTTCTCCCACATTCTTTTCAATTGTTTTGTTTATAATATGACTTCTAGACATTTCACAACTTTGATCATCTTTTTCTAGAGTTTGCCTATGTCGCTGTTAAAAAGTGGCACTAAGCACTGAACACCCTCTTCCTGATGTGAGCCGAACATTGCAGTTTCCTTTGTTTGAATCTCCCAACACTCCTGCCCCTTCCAAAAATAGTATGTTTTATCAACATAGCTTTCAAGAGTTTATGAGTTATTTTAGGTAAGCGACAACTTGCAATTAACTAAAATGTCTTATTGTTTTTTCTAAATGCTACACTTTATAAACATGGGAAGCAAATACTATTTTTTTAAGTAAATACCACCAGGTGCCATGTATTATGAGGTTCACTTAACATACATGAAGACAAATGGTGTAACAGAGCAAACAAGTATAGTCTTAGGATTTAGGAAGAACTTTATTGTTCACCTTCAATACATGATGTTTGTGATGTTTGAGCAAACAGGAAGTATTCAATCATTGTTTTCCTGAATAAATGCCTGATTTCTCCATCTATTAGGTGGGAATTATGGTACCTCCCTTGTAAAGTTGTTCTGAAGATGAAGGATATAGATACATTTCCAAGTGCGGAACCGTGCATAAAGTTAGGACATAATAGCATTAGTATTTGTTGTAATCATTGTCATCATCATCACCATCACCATCATCTTCATGTTACCTATGTCACGGCCTATATAGTTGTAGGTGTTTTTATTTGTAAGTGCCACATATTACATTTGTACATATGCATTTAAATATATTCCATTTATTCCAGAAAAAAAACATTTTTTAATAATTATTCAATGTAATAAACATCCAATGTCTTCATCAAAATACTGATTTTTAAAAAAATTTCTTTATTGGTTAAGGTATTACAAATGTGTCCTCATCCCCCCATTAACCTCCAACCTCCTCCCCCCCCCTTCATGCTCTCATCCCCCTGTTGTCCGTTTCCATTGGTTTGGCTTATATGCATGCATACAAGTCCAAAAAAAAATTCTGATTAAAATCCTGACCAGATGATGCAGGGTCAACATCACATGATCCCCGAACCATTATGACCCACAGCACTTCTGTACTTAGTCGTCTGGTCCACCAGGAATTAATTGATGGCTTTCTGAATGTACAGTCAGCTTTCTTGGCATTTTATGTATGTTTCAAACTATGAATTATCTTAAACAAATCCACATCAAACTATAAGCTGATGTTAAAGATGAAAAAGAATGGGATCTGCCCAGTCTAAGAAATGTATTCAATAATAAGGAAATCACTTTCAGCTGAGCAATGTCAGGTCTCTTTAAACTCTTAACATTTCCTCTTTGAATCACTTTGATGTGTGTTTCATTGTTAAGAAAAGTGAAGAATGACTTGATCTTACATGGGTCATGTAACATAGGAAGTCATACTTAAAAGGGACATTTTCCTCCAATTTCAAGATTTTTTATACTTGATCTTTTAAGAGTCTCCTCAAAAGTGCATTTGATGAACTAATGAAAATGCATTAAAATAAGATGTGTCTGACCTCTTCTCTCCCTGTGCCCACAGAACATTCTATCAGTCTCTGCTCAGAACAAAATTAGCCAATTTGTATTTAAGTCATCAACAGTTTTTATTCCTGCATTCTAATAGCCTGTACCACTGGGCTTCCCATTTTAATGGGAGGGAATGCGAGTGAGAAAGGGCCATGCAAACCAAAGGAGAAAGACTGTAAAATCCCTAGTTTGAGTTAGAAACCCTGTGTTAAGTTTGGCTCCAGATGTTTTTGAAAGTCATACATCTCCTTATGGTTCTACTATCTCAACTTCCCCATCTACAAATTAAAGGGGATATGAAACTTGATCTCTTCCAAAATTCCAGTAGAGTATATCTCTTTCTGTCATGCTTATCTGACAGCTGGATTTCTGCCTTTCAAATAATTACTTTAACACTGCATAGAAAACATCTGTTAAGGAATATAATGGATTTTCCTGATATTTTTGTGTAGGTGATGTATGGTTTGCACAAGTCAATTATCTAAGACAACCACTAGGACTATTTTCATCAGTTCTAACTAGGATTCAGAAAAAGAATCAAGCCTCAGGATTGATATGCTCAGGCAGGTGGTGATCTGAAAACAGACAGAAGACACTTACTAAGGCATGGAATCTATGCCTTGTTACCTTCCAAGTCATGAGTCACCTGAGATACTGTAACGTATTTCCTGACTAATTTTATCAGTTCACAAGCTTTTATTGAGCTTTCACTGTCTGCTTCAACCAAAGAATCCCGTCACCCATTAGTCACTTTAGGATTTGCTGCTGAATCTCTAAGATAATGGAAAGGACCATCATGTCTGCCACTAGAGTTGATATAATATTTATTCAGAAAATTCACATGTTCTTAAGCTGCAAGTCAATTCCTTTGACTTTTCCTATGACTGTTCCACTTCACTGAATGAGCTTAAAAAAGCTTGCATAGTAATGACTTCAGAAAGGCTGCTCTGTGGCTTTTGTATAATATAAGAACAGGGTTTTCCATGTATCTCGTGGTTTATCAGCTAAGCTTCTCGAGTCACAGAACAATTTTATTCATGTGTTTAAATTTCAAGGAACTATCCCATTGTTAGTATGAGTAATCTATAAATGTTTGTTGAAGAAAAGGAAGTCATAATTTTCTCACAACATCACGTCTTATAAGTTGCCGTTAAGCCAAGATTGAATGATTTAGTATGAAATAATAACAAATATGATTATATAAATGCCATTTCAAGAGTGTCTTCCATGCATTGGAGGATATACATATAAAATATTATTAAAATACACATAATGTGTACAGATATTATATATTTACAAACGTATATACTCTGTATGTATAGAAAATCTCAAATTCTTAGAACAATCTATGTGGTAGGTTTTATAATCTGTATGTAGGTCTTATAATCCATATTTAAGATAAATAAATTAAGATTCTTTTAGTATTGTTCAAGAAGTCACATACCATTCCATTGTTCCTAAAATTTTAGTCCAAGAGCTTTTATAATTTAAAACTCAATTGATTAAATAGTAAAAAAATGAATGAATGTTAGATTCAAAGTTTATTGACAGAAGAGAAAAATATTCACAGAAATATTCTTAATCCTTTGTAAAGCAACATCACATAGTCAACTACAATGCTTCCTTTCCCAATAGCTTCTAATGTCTTTCTCACAGATAAATTACAAAGCTAATCTTTTCTTTAAATAGCTATCAAGATTGAAATCCATAGCATAGTGTCTTCTTAATAAATAACCATCCTGATTTTTATCAATATTTCCTTTTCAGGATTTGTAATATAAACAAAAGGAACTCAAGACTTTGGCTCCCATAAGAACTACTACCAATAGAAAGCTCAAAGGTCTTGCAAATAGAATGGTCATTTCTGAGTCACAAATTATTTCTTTACCTATTGTTTTTTTTTTCTGACAATTTGCTTAGCTCAAAATAAATCTGAGTGATTAATCTATTCAATATAATGCAAATCTGGATTTCTAGCTTACTTGCCTGTCAGAATCTTCTTTTCAAAATCCTCAATTTAAAATTTGATTATTACCCATGCCACAAATATTTGTGTGGCAAAATTCAAGCACCAGGAAACGGCATAGAGCAAAATTAACTGAGTGGCATTATGAAGGAGCATACGGCCCAAACAGCTGCAACTTGACGAGATGATTACTTGTCCCACTGCCCAGTTTTAAGGGGGGGGGGGATACAACAGAAACGAATTCATGTTTAATTAGACTCTAAAAGCTTTGCAGGGTATTAAAAATATTCAAAATTATTTAAATCATCATCTGCAATGATGTCAGAAAGTTAGAATTTTTTTTACCAAGGTGATGGTTTCATCTTTGGACAAGTATGAGAAAATTATGAAACAGGAGATTCTAGTTTCCGGAGTTTAATTTCTTAAAAGATTTATTCGAATAAAAAAAGTTGTAAAATACCTTGCTAATTCCCATGTATCCTTGGCTTATACACAGAGTTGCCATATAATTTTTATTCCAAGCTGGGACACTTGGAGAGTGAAAAAGGCATTATTAATAATTGCAATACATGTAGACCAAGACTGTCTCCTGAAAGCTGGGACATTTAGTTACTCCCTTCCTCTCTTCCTCCCCCTGCCTCCCTGCCTCCCTCCCTCCCTCTTCCCCTCCCTCCCTCCCTCCTTCCTTCCTTCCCTCTCTCTTTCTTTTAATTAGAAGCATCAGGGTCTCAAATCTGAAGTTTATTAGGAACATGCTATTATTTATTACTCATAAAGGCAGCATCTTGCCAAGTCCTTGGTTTAACTGGAACTGTCACAGCCCCGTGTCCACAGCATCTTCTGATGGTGCAGCTGTTCTCAGGTGACAGTGTTGACACTGCCTCCGCTCCTGCTAAGTGAGGACACAATGCCGGCCCAGATGGTGTGGGAAAGACGTGGTCCGTAGTTTGTGCCACGATTTTTACTCCCTGCTTATTTCCTCCCTAGAATTACCTCCAGATCCTGACCGTATGCTCAACACACTGTTCCTGCTACACGTCAACACCCTTTCTTTATTCCCAGGAAATCCCCACCACATCCCTTCCCACTCTTTCCTCAGTAAATAATGACCCAATTATTTATTTAAAGGTCTGCTTTCTCCCTACAAACTCTGCAGAGAAAAATTGCAATGAATTATTTTATAGAGAAAATAGCTTACATTTGCTGTTTTACGACCAGAAAATAAAAGCAGACAGTTTACTTGCGAGGTTCTAGGTCGATGCTTGGTGATTTAAGGAAAACACAACTCTGCCCCCTCCTAGTAAAGGCAATGACCTTTTGAGGCAGGTCAGAAAGGAGGCGTGTGTGTGTGTGTGTGTGTGTGTGTGTGTGTGTGCGCGCTGCCAGGCCTCTGGAACCAGGGAGGAGTCCTGACTAGTCCATGGAGGCTGCTTTTCCCTTTCAAACCAATAGGGTAGATCAATAATTTGGCGAATGGTATACCTGAGAAAGTCAAATGACTTCTTTCTCTGGAAATCCATTCTAAATTTATGAGCAACTCATTAAATAGGATGTTGTACCTATTTAATATTCCATCATTATGTTATATGTTATAATATATACTTTATATTATAAAAATGTCATTTAAAAAGTTTTGGCTCACCATGGACAGAGTGTGCTCAGTGGTTAGAGCATCGGCCTGTGCACCGGAGGGTTGTGGGTTCAATTCCCCGGTCAAGGGCGCATGTGGGAGACAGCCAATCAATATTTCTCTGTCACATCAATGTTTCTCTCTCTCTCTCTCTGTCTCTCTCTCCCTGCCCCCTTTTCTTTCTCTTTATCCCCCCTCCTCTCTCTCTATATCCAATGGGAAAAAATATCCTATTACTTGGGTGAGTATTAAAAAAAAAAAAAGCTTCATCTCAAAACCTTTGAGAACCAGGAACCAGTCTTGAAACCTGAATCATTCTAATAGGTGTTTGATTTATTGTCATGAAAAAAATAAGCATCTTTTCACTTTGCTATCTCTTTGAGCTTCACAGTCCTTTAGAGATTACCTAGAATGGGTCAAAAGATAAATTGATGTCTGGTCTGTGCTAGGGCACCTACTGGGCCTCTCCTGTGTCAAGAAGCAAGAACTGCCTTTTTCAATAGCCCGACAGGGAAGGTCCTCCACTTTGAGCTGTCCGGAATGGATCACAGCGTGCTGCACCTTTCTGTCAGCTGTGCATAACTGGGGTGGTGTTGGAATCCAGGACCATTTGTTCTGGCTTTTCCAGGCAGGCCTAGGTAGCAGAGCGAAAGAGACCATCATTTGCACCAGCCTTTCCAACTCAGCTGGTAAAGGCTACCTGGTGCCTGAAGAGTGCCTCCTCGAGTTTCCTGAGGAACCCACCCTCTCATTTCCTGCTTCCCACTACCAGGATTATGTCTACCCCACCATGTGATACTTGTCTTTGCCTGTGATGCGGAACCTCCCACTTTCTGGTATAGTTCACACCGGGATTCAAGAGAGTAGGTCTCTTTCTTGCCGAGACCACCTCAGAATATTGATTAGAGGAAAGATCAAACATAGTCCCAGCTTTTGAAAATACGGTGCTTCTGTTCGAAAGGCTCCACTGAGCAGCAGGGGAGAGATTTTTAAAAAGTGAAATAAGAGAACATCAGAGAGAGGCAGACACAGGCACACCTATATGCTATGTGCCCCTTCCCCCCTATTTCTTGGATTTCTATCCTCTTAACTTTCCACTTTTCCCCCCCTTTCTCTTTAAAGCTTAGAACTGCCAATAGTTAAAGGACAAGATGGTCCCCTTGTCCAAAATTATGAGCTGAAACAAGTTAGTGCTATTGATTAATGGTGATGGTCACTACCATGGATCCTGACAGCCTCGTAATGACTTGAATATTTAAAGAGGACACCTTCTATCACTTCCAGAAGGGCCTGGGCTTTAAGTATTGCTTTAATCAAATCTATTTGGATTAACAATGTAAGCTTAAAGATGACTGTGGGAATGAGAGAAGGGTCCTAAATAGAGTGAAGAGCTACTGATCCCAAGACCATGGCTCATTAATAGAAAGTTTTAATGGCCCAAGTAACCTTTTAAGTTCACTGCACAGTATTTGGTCCTTCATAGAAAACAAAAGATTGCTTTAATGTAAGATAACTTATAACAATAATGTATTACTGCAAATTTTAAAATGAAAACAACAACAACAACACTGGAAAGTCTATCTTTCTGTCTTAAAGCTTATCATTTTAACCTATTCTCTTCCAATGTTTTCCATATGCACATTTTATACCTTTGAAACCATAGTGCCCAAATAGTTTTGTGCCCTGCTTTTTATTTATTTTTTTAAATATTATTTTATTGATTTTTACAGAGAGGAAGGGAGAGGGATAGAGAGTCAGAAACATCGATGAGAGAGAAACATCGATCAGCTGCCTCCTGCACACCCCCAGCTAGGGATGTGCCCGCAACCAAGGTACATGCCCTTGACCGGAATCGAACCTGGGACCCTTCAGTCTGCAGGCCGACGCTCTATCCACAGAGCCAAACCGGTTAGGGCTGTGCCCTGCTTTTTAAATCATAATCACATTTCTAGGGTGGTAAATAGTCTTCATAATTTTTAAAAGTTGTATGATTCCATTAAGCAAAATTTTATATTTTCACAGAAGCATTCCACTATTTCAATATTGGACCTCTGAACAGTTTTGATTAGAACTCTGGCAAGTATGTCTGTGCATATGACATTTTCACATTGCAGATTATTCTTGTAGAATATAGCCCCAGAAGAGATATTACTGTGTCAAAGAATTTAACTATTTTATGACACCTAATACAGATTATCAAATTTCACATCATAGCTTTTTTAAAAAAAAAAAGGTGTTTGAGCATCTTCTTTATGCAAAGCATTATGTTAGACATTGAGGCAGAAATGAATGAGTTTAAAGTACAATATTTGCCCTGAAACGCATACAGTCCATGTGGGGATTTATGACATTTATATGTGAAGAGAGAACTAACTATATCAACTACAGGAATTCAGAGAAGAACAAGACCATATTCAGCAGGAGTGTGTGAAGAGTTAGACTTTAAAAAAAAAAATCCTCACCTGAGGATATGTTTTTATTGCTTTTAGAGAAGAAGGGAGAGGAAGAGAGAAACATTGATGTGAGAGAGAAACATGGATCGGTTGCCTCTTGTATGCTTCCTGATCGGGAATAAAAACCACAGCCTTTTAAGTGTACAGGATGATGCTCCAAACAACTGAGCCACCCAGCCAGTGCAAGAGTCAGACTTCTAATTGAATCTTGGGACATTTGCAGGTTTGGATGAGTTGACATGGAAGAATATTCAAGCTAGTAAATAGTGTGATAAGAAAGGAAATTAAGCCACCAAGAAGGTCCCTGTGTACACAAAAGCACAATGTGAGTAACTGTAACTCATTAGCCTGATCAACATAGCGTGCACACTCCCCAGGGGCAATTCCATTACTTGTAATGGTCACCCTTGTCCTTGGAACTTTCTATTCCCTTGTTGCATTTGATGTGATACTCTGGAGGTTTACCTCCTCTGTCTCTAACCAGTCTTCTTTCTTTCAAATCCTTCCTCCAATAACATCTTCAAATAAGGCGTTTCCCCAAGTTCTCTTCCAGACCTTTTCTTTCTTTATATTCTTTCTGTAGGTAACGTCACTTGCTCTGTTGGCTCCTGTTGCTAACTCCCTAATCTCTACTTCCAGCTCTCAATTCTTCTTTTTGGTCTGATACGTTTCCTGCCACTGACAGCATTTAAAAGCAAAGTCCTAAACTGAACTCCTTTTGTGTTCTTCAGATCATGTGAACGCCCCACCGTTTAGAAGCACATCATCTTTGATGTCACTTTCATCCTCATAGTTCACATTCAATCAAGTCTCCAGAATCGGTCCTAGCTTCACAGTGAATCCAATTTTCCTCCTATTGTAGACTATTGAAATCCCTCACCTAGCCTGTGGTCGGCAAACTGCGGCTCGCCAGCCATATGCGGCTTTTTGGCCCCTTGAGTGTGGTTCTTCCACAAAATACCACATGTGGGCGCATGTACAGTGCGATTAAAACTTCGTGGCCCATGCGCAGAAGTCAGTTTTTGGCCTGGGCAATTCTATTTTGAAGAAGTACTGTTGATATTTGGCTCTGTTGATTAATGAGTTTGCCGACCACTGACTGGTCCTAGCCTACTGCAAAGATTCCTATCTGATCTGCTTGCCTTTAGCCTCATCCCCTTCACTCTACGCTCCATACCATTAGGCACCTTCCTAAAGCATAGAGCAGATTATGTCACTTGTCTACTCAATAGAACTAGTCAGCTGGCAGAGTAAAATCCAGGCACATCAATGCGTCTCTCCTAATCCTGGCCCTCTACTTCTCACACTATAACAGCCCACACACACACACACACACACACACACACACACACACTATGGACTATTTAAAATTCACTAAAAATAGACATAGGTTTTCACCCACCTGAACCTTTTCTCCTGCAGTTTCCTTCTAATAGAATACTGTCACATGCTCTAGCCTACAAATGTTTTGCCCAAACAAATGTTCTCACTCCATAAGCCTTCCCAGACCTCTGTCTCCTCCACCTCAACTCTTGTATTCTAACTTCCAGTTTTATACAGCACAGAGTACTTAATTTACATTTCTGTCTGCATAACGAAAACATTTCCCTTCTGAAGGGTCAAGTTAAGAAATTCAATAAATTCCCGTGTGTTTAAATTTTTTAATCTCTCTGGCCAAAGGTTGAACTTCCTCCAGCTGCTTGATCAAGGGCCATGAGAAGGTCACCAGCTAAACCTAAAGGCCTAGAAGGAGCTGTGCAGTAGAATCCTCCTGCAACAGGTGCAGAGAGGAGGCAGGGGAGGAAGGAGAAAAGGCTCTGAGAAGTTACCCATGATTTTTCTCTCCAATCAGCTCTATATCTGCAAAACAGGGCCAAGAATTTGAATTGCTTGTCATAATGGGCTCTTTAGCAAGAATGTGGCATTGCAAATGTAAGTTATTGTGCTAAGGTCTTCTGGCCCCATTCTGTGCCCTCACTTAGGTTAAAGTGAGAGCTTTAAGTTCAGAAGAGTCCCAGGCTGCAAATGTCCCCTGATCCCATACCATACATGTGATGCTGACTGGCATCCTATCACACCGCGGGATGCCCTGGCCTCCAAAATAACTCTGAAGTAGGATAGAGGGGAGAGAGAAGGAGGGAATTTACAGCCAATGCTCCAGCTTTATTTATCACTCAGTCTGGGAAATAACTGTGCTAATAAAAAGGGGGTGGGGGAACACGCCAACTTATTTAAAAAGCAGGAGCTAAATCAGAAACACAAACTAATGTTTCTAAATAAAAAAGGGTGTGGAGCATGAGTCATTTTTTAAAGACTTAAAGAAAAATGGATTTTAAGTGATATTTTTGATGAACCATACTGCCCTGTTTATTGGGACCCAGGGTTATTCCCAAGACCTATTTCTGACTTCCTGGGTTCATGACATTTAAGTAGCCACTGTATTTTTTCCATTTGCATAGTGGATGCAGGATAATGATAGCATCTGCTTTTGCCTAAAATGAGACTGTGAAATTGGTAAAGGAAACATATGAAAATGATGAGGATAAATTGTCATGTCTCAAGACTAGTTCTCCCTGTTATTCTTCAGGCTACAATTCTGATGAAACTTAGTTTTACTTGTTGAAAAACTGCACATGTTGTTGAATTAAGTGTATGAAAAGAATAAAATAACCAGTGACAAATAGGAGCAATCTCTAAGGCTGACTCCATTTGATAAATTAAAATGAAATAGAAAACTGCAAATAATAAGAGTGGCACCTGATACTTTCCCTAAATTAACAAATCAGTCAGTTATCCCAATCTGGTGTCTACACACCAATAGATTACAATCCCATAGAGAGAAAACTGTCTGTACACAGAATGCCTCATACCCCTCTGTATTGCTTGCTTCTGTTTGCAACAGTCAATGCAGAAATAGTCATCATCTCACAAATTACAAGTTCAGGAAATAAAAAACATAAAAATATGTTCCCTCTTTTGCATTGACTGCTATGTAACTGACTGACATGATTCAGTAAATGAAGACATTCTGGACAAATTGCAGAATTCACAAATTTGGAATCAAATGAATAAATTTGCTAAATATAGGCCTGTGACTATAGATAAATATCTGATCTATTACTATCAAGTCACCTAAAAATCAGAGACACATACAAAATAGAATGAATAAAAAATTGTCTTAAGATAATCATAATTTTTTTCCAAGTGAAATAAAATGTTTGGTAAATACTTTGGAGCAGTACATACAAGCTAGGAGCACTGGCTTTGAGGTCCACAGACAGGGGTTCTGCCTAGCTCTTACCAGCTCAGTGACCTCAGGAATTTACCTAACCTCTTTATATCTCAGTTTCTGCGCTTGCTCTCAGAAAAAGAGGGTGATAATATCACTGCTGCAGGATTGTTGTAAGAATTAATTGAGGGAATGCCATATATCATGCAAAGCTTGGCATCTGACACATGATACATTCTCAATAAATGTTTTTTTATTAATATTATAATTATTAATGAGGCTTAAAAATTGAACTGTCTAGACAGTGTCTCTAATTTCATTTTCTACAGAATATTCATAGAATAATCTAGTTCAGGCAAACACACACACACACACACACACACACACACACACACACAATGAAAACACTTTCTCCAGTGTTCAACTGTATTTGCTATTTCTCTGATTCACTGTCAGGCTCACTTTAATGCATAGGAAACCCTATAGCAAAGAGCTCTCAGGAGAACCAGAAAACGTCTCATATGTTAGTGGAATGTCATGTGCTGTTAAGTCCATTGAATGGAATGGGCTTTGTATAGAACCTTATCAATTATTTCCCTTTGTGATAGTTTTTCTAAATAGAAATTTACTGAAGAATTTTTGTAGTGACTTGGTTACACTATGAGCATTTTATTTCTAAATTTCTTATGCTCTTCTAAAGGTCACAGGCTGGGTCTATATAATTCTCTTTGCAACACCACTAGCAATTGGCTGCTATAAGTGGCTTTGAACTTTGCCACTGCAAATCCTAACCTGGATTTACTCTTCACTTTACTCCAAAATTCAATTCAAACAACACAGTAAATAGCCTCTCTCTTCAATATGTGTGTGTGGGGGGGGGGCGGAGGTGGCTCCCCTTATGCATTTTTTATGTATCTTTATCAAGCCAGTCCATTTGAATGAAAGGATTCCACTCTCCCCTAAACCTCCTTATTGGGACCCTTCCCTTAACATTATGGCTCAGCACTGCCTGGTGATACTAGCGTGGGGGAAAAGGTCAGTGAGTCAAAAATAGGTTAGGAACACAACTCTCTACCATGCTGCAGAAAAGAACAGAGTTGGCTTACATCCAAAGGTCAAATATATATAGCCTTTCTTATGGGAAAGGAATGTCCAACCTGTTCAAAAGTCTTCTGAAGTGAGTTTATATTCTCAGACTACCAAAATTAGCCATCGAGCTGAATCATTCTGGTATTTTCAGGAGTAAAGTTAGGTTGATTAGCTTTTCCAGGGTTATCTGTTATCAGTTAAACAAAGCAATACATTTTTACTTTTGGCCAACATGGAATCTGACCTTGTTGGTTAAGTAGAATGGGTCTATGGGGAAAAGTGAAGAAAGAAAGAATGAATAGAGATTGGAAAACACAACTAGTTGATATATGAATCAAGTGCTTGAGAATGAGTAGGGAGAAAGGTGCAGTTCCATAGAGGGTGCTATTGGAACTACAGCTCAAAACAATTGAAATTCACAAGTCGGAGAAAATGGGGCCGTGTATTTCTCTAAAATGCCATGCCATGGTCACAAGCTAAATCTCTGCAAATGGCTGGTGTCTAAGATTCTCCACTCTGCTCCAATTTCAAGGATGACTTTGGCCTCCCTAGGACCAACCGCTCCGATGAAACCTCAAAGACATGTGAGCATCATTAATATAGCAATGATCACGCTGCACTATAATCATCTGTTTACATGAAGGCAAGGGACATATTTACATCACACCACCCCAGTGTCTGACATCTTTTATACATTCCAATGACTAAACACATCATGAATGAATGAGGATTTAACCAAGTCAGCAAAAGCCTTGCAGGGGTCACCCTTGCCTGTAGTTAGTAATGATACTCACTAAGAAAAAAAACTCAGAATGCCCTATATTACAGGCAGTTCTGAGTATTCCTGAGAGGTTGAAACTAGTCCACGGGGCCCCACAGAGCCCTGGATAAATCTTGTTTAACCAAACTTCTTGAAAAATAACTCTACATCCCTTAGGGAGGTTATCTAAACCGACCCTTTCCACTGGGACTGCTCCAGCTACTGGTCTAGGCTCCATTTCTGGAGATGCTATCATAGATATGGGTTGTTAGGTTCACTTTGGTTCAGCACCAAAACAGGCAGAAACCTCCGTGTTCGGCCAGCATTTTCCATTTTAGGATCCTTTAGTATTTTTATTTCTACTACTTTTTTAAATGAAAAAAGAGAGAAGTCTATGGAATGATCTGGGACTTCGGTATCTGAGATCTGAGTTTAAATCTTGACTCTGCCACTGTCTGTTTGACCCTGGGTGAGTTAACTTCCTGAGCCTCAGTTTCATTGCCTAGAAAATGGGGATAACAGCATTTACTTCATAAAGATAGTGAGCATCAGATATAATGCACCTGAGCACAGTGTACCAAATAGATATTCAATAAATAGTGGCCTAAAAGATGCCTAAGAACATATGAACATTTTTGTAAAGCATAAAAGCCAACTCATTTTTTCTAAAGATAGCTGGAAACACAGCAAATGTTGCTTCTATTTCAGTGTAAACCTGATAATTGTGGGAGTCACTTATTCAATGTACAGGGCATATTTTCTAGCTGCTCTGTAACTTTAAAAACATAAAATAATTTTTATTTTTACCTTAAGAATGAGAAAAAGAAAATAAATTCACTGTCTTAGAATGGTTTTGCAAGCAAGAATACATCATCATAAATAAGAATACTGTTTTGTCAGTTCCACAATGCTGCTCCAGGCACTTCTACAAAATAGTTTTATTTTCTTGCCTTATGACCCTGAATTCTCTAAGCTTTAAGAAAGTGCCTGACTTTAAAAAGAGCTTATCAAAGCCAAACCACAAACCGCTCACCTCCATCCAGGCCATCCTCAATAATGCACCACTAATTAGCAAACCCAAATAGCGGTCCTCAGTGATATTATTCAGTATGGATTAACTTCTTACTTTTCTCATTCCCTAGATACTTTTGCATAGTCTCCTAGACTTTTTTCCTTGGTTCCCATTCAATGCATTTTTCCTGTTAGTTATATTCCCACATTCCAATTTATATCGCTAGGAAAATATGAAATTATTAGTTCTATTCATGAAGAAATACAACATTTAGATGACCTAGGAAGTCTCCTTATTTCGGTTGTTGTAAGTTTTCTTAAGTACCACATAAATATTAAATTATTTGATTCTTTTATCATTGAATAATCCTTAAGTCATCTAAATTAGGTCTATCTGATATTTGGCTCAAAAATCGCATATTTCATTATGTGGTATAACTGTAGAGAAGTCCCTGAGGGACAGGAGGTAAAGTACTTAAATAACATCACTCAGTTCCAATGAACTTAGGAAATATGGGGTCCAGCAGATGAGCTCTGTCTTATCCAATCTCTCTCCTCTCCTCTCCTCTCCTCTC
>NW_005357115.1:2205021-2216226 GCF_000412655.1 Myotis brandtii
CTTCCCTCCCCCGCCCCCATCTCTCTCTGAGGCTCAAATTCAGCCAGTGGATAATCTTAGGAGGGCAGCATCTGGTAGCTTTTCCAAAAGACAGAGACATGAGGTTAAAAATAGGAGCATGACCATCCTGCCTGTAGGACAAATCTTGCCATATATAAAAACAACTTCGGTGTCCACTAACCTATGACAACAATTAAAGATTACTCTGGGAAGGAATGCAACACAAGTCAAGGCTTCTGGCCCACAAAGCATGGTCTTTGATTCAATGGCTGCTGTGTAAACATCCTCATATGGCATCAGACCCTTCTGAAAGCGCCCAATCAATACATGTGAATGGTTACTGAGGAGCAAAATAAACAAGACTGTAGGCATGTTTCCATCAGAAAGTCACAATAAAACAAAATTAGCCATAATTCTTATTTTGACATTAGATAGTGAATGTCTTCAGTAATTGGATTTTCTGCGTTTTATAATTTCCTCATACTATCTACATTACAGGAATTCAGTCAAATGCTAGGTAAACTATACATAAGCAGGACATGAAATATTTGGAAACAATATGCTATACAACATAAGTATACATAAACATAAAAATAACTGAAATGATAAACAGGAATTACAATTTAAGTTATATATAAACACATGATCTCCTGATAGAACTACCTTTGAGCCAAAGACAATGAACTTTCCTGGAAAGAAAAACGTTGGCCTGAGATAATGGGCTGCTCTTGCATTGCCAAGGCAAAGAAAATAAGACAGCCCACAACACAGATGACACAAACACAGAGTCTGTCTGATTTTAAGGATCGAGATGATTCATATTAGTTAAAAATGCTCACTACTTGCTTCTAGAATCATGTTTCTTTGATTAAATCTTAGTAAGCATGGAAAGAATAGGTTATTCATTCCCAAGATGCCATGATGCTGTCTTGGAGGCTGTACGTGCTTCATGTCAGATCAGAGTATCCTGTTTAATGATGGCCAGTGACTAGATAAAGGTAATGTGCCTTCTCGTCTTACGTGTCATCTCAATAGTGCCATCACTGCTCTGAGTCCCTCTCATGAACTTTGGCAATCCAGTTACAGAGAAGTTGAGGGTTCCCCAAACTCAAGCAGAGACAGAAGTCGCTCCACCACTTTTTATATACACTTAGTTTTAGAATTTGTTTTAGAAACATGTATTTTACCATTTTGACTATAATAGAGTGTGAAAAGAAAATAATCGAAGTCAAGGTAAATTTTATGTATTTGTATGAAAACCTGTCCAATATATATTGTAAAAAAATAATATAGGTTTTGGAATAAAATGCAATCTATAATATCATATTGCCATTTTGTATATAAGAAATAAATTTTTAGCACATGTATGGGGAAATGTTGAAAAGTACTCAGTTATTAGCAATGAATTGGGGTAGGGGACTTTGAATTGGGTATGTGAAATACTTTCAATTTCTAAAACATATCTAAATGGATGGATGAATAGATGGATAGATAGATAGATAGATGTTAATAGGTAATTAGAAAAATCAGGAAGATATACTATTATGCAGAAAATAATCAAGATACAATCTACACTATTATATATCTATTCTGTATACCTTCACAAATTTAGTTAAAAATGCTAAGTAAATAAAGCGAAATATATTTAAACACTTTATCACTTTTCAAAACGTTTAATGTACACTGGGGATGTCTACTGAGAATTATCATGTGAAGCAGAACAGAAATGTTCACAGCAGAGAACAAAACCTCCTAGTGCTCATGGAAGCCTGTATAGCTGGTGAGTTTTGGACAATTTGCTTTTTAAGTCAAGATATATTACGTACTCTTTGGATATTTGAAATGGTGGTTCAATTTTGATCAACATACACCTCTGATAGCCATGAGGAACAGGCCCATTTAAAATGGCCTGTCCTATTTCTGTGGGTTGTTTGGGCAAGCTGGTCAAGAAAGGAGTTGGGAGATTGGGCTTGACAAATACAGTTCACTGTCCCCTCCTTGAGAACCCCAGGTTTAGGGTTAGGATTTTTTTGTGTCATCCTCTACCCAACAGGAGAGCCCCAGAGTACTCAAGGTTTTCAGCTAACCCATTTCTTGCTAAATTGCAAGCTCAGTGTGAAGGTAAGGAAAATGCAAATGAATCATACAAGTCAGCCATATAGGTCTTTCGGGTAGGAAGAAGTCTGAAGGAGTTATTTCAGAGATAATGAGAGCAACAAAGACTCTTACTGCCCAACAAACACTGGAGAGCAATGCTTGAGTTTTTATTCTTTTTGTTTAAGGCTTTGAGAAAGTCAGGGTGTGTACAATGGCAATGTAGTGAGCCATGAATATTGCAGGCCTAAGAGGGGAGAGATGGTCAAAGAGAACTTCCAGGCACGCTAACTGACCCTTTTTTCCTAGGACAATTCAAAGAGACAGGCTCTGCTGATTCCACAATCTGTCTCTTTAAGATTTTTTTGAAATATTCTTTTAAGGTGTCCAAGACTGAATCTATGTCAATGTAGGTGAGGAAAAATGCATTGGAGAGAAGGATTCAGTGCAAACTTATAAAGAATTTCTACCCAACCATCCCCCTAACCCTCAATGATATGAAAGAAAAGGGACCAAAAAACGTCTAGATCACCCCAGGTGTGCATTGCAAACATATCATAGTGGTTTTGGCTCTGGGAAGTTCAACTTTGAGTAAGACACCCAGGCCCACTATTTATTTCAATGTAAACTATTAGAGAGGAAAACATCTGGGGGAAATGCACTCAAAAAGCATCTGTAGAGAATAAGCAATCTTATGAGGCAATATTTAAATGTGAGAAAAAAAAATCACAAAACTTTAGGTCTGCTAGTGGCCTTGGTCTTGGCCAATCTAGCCCAATGCACACACATTTAATATCTTGAGGTTGGACCTATCGGGAAGCTCTTGTTCCGAATTGGCCTTAGGTCATGTACCTAGCAGGACCTGAATTGACAAGCTGATGTGATGCTGAGAATCTGACCCTAATACTCAACACTGAGCACAGAGCACAGTTATAAGCACGAATGATCCCAGAGCCTGTATACGTGCTTCCCCACTCAGTCTCTCTTGCCCTGACACCTGTGCAATGAACCAATCAGCACAGGTCAGGATGAGCAAACTGTTGGGAGCTCTGCGAGTTACCTTCTGTGTTTTGTCTGTTTGTTTTGAACAGGGGGGTGAGATGTTATAAGCCAAGGATTTTCAAATTTTGTAACTGATTCAGTTTGTGTAGCCCAAGCTTAGAATGCAAAGCTTTTCCTATCCTGCCTGCTACTCCAGAGCCAAAACACTATCTTTGTTGTGTGGTGCATGCTCACGATTCACAGCGATGATAGGAAAGAGTACATGTAACACTCAGTCTCCTTTGGTCCCAGTGAATGCATGACCGATAGCCTTATCTTTGGGTCCTACTACTATATCAGATCTCTTACTTTTACCACATGCTTGAAAAAGAGCCCAGCTGGCATGGCTCAGTGGTTGAGCTTCGATCTATGAACCAGGAGGTCACAGTTTGATTCCAGCCCGGGCTGCGGGCTTGATCCCCAGTGGGGGGTGTGCAGGAGGCAGCGGATCAATGATTCTCTCTCACCATTGATGTTTCCATCTCTCCCTCTCCCTTCCTCTCTGAAATCAATAAAAAAATATTTTTTAAAAAAAAGAATCACGATACCCCTACCTTATCAATAACAACATATATATTTAAAAATAAATATGCTTGAGAAATGTTAAAAGGTGCTTCATAAAGTCTATTTATTTCATGTATCTGCAACGGGAGTTGGAGTGTCAGGGGGAAGAAAACATATTTACATTTTAGCTATGTAGGAAAGCAATCAGAAGTTCCTGGGAGCCACATGGCCCAAGGAGACTATCAGAGAGAAAAAATCCATACAGTTAAGAACATGGACGATAATTCCTTTCAACTCTGAGGACAAGGCCAGTAATTTATTCCTAGAGTTGTTAGTTAATGAATAAAACAAATAAATGAAGTGATCTGTGTCTGAATATCTCCAACTCAGAGCCAATATTCTTTACAACGACCAGAAAATCTGCATTTTGAAAACCTCTGATTTTCCTGTACTCCTCAGAATTAACAAGAGTTGGCTTAAGACCTTGAATTGGTTCATTTCCCAGGAAGCCTGGCTATCCATCGCTACATTCAGGTCCTTTCAAGAGCACTGTTTTGAGAATTGTAAGTAATTGGTGGAGTGAGTGACAAGATGGCTAGGCCTTCTCTTCCCCATGTTGCTCTTTTGCTCAAGTTGAGATGGAAATAGAAATTCTGGGGCTCTACCCCAAACGAGTGAGACTCTCTGGGAGCAGGCCCAGCACTCAGCGTTGTAACAAGCCCTGCTCTGTGGTCCAGCAGCACTCCTCCCGGGGCCCCCACCAGCCAGCAGAGTTACCGTGATCCTCTCTGGGAAAGAGCAAGCTTCTGTCCATGTTCTAGTCCCTTCCACCAGAGCTCTTACCATAGTCGCATTTACAAGTCTGGCCTTTTGAGGGCAGTCCCCAAAGTGGAATGCAGGACACAGGAAGGCAGAGAGAGGAAAGTCTGAGTGCCAAGCAGAGAAGAATGGCCTGTACGGCTGGACTGTTTTGTCTGCCTCCTGTCTAAAGGCACCAAAATTTACAGAGAATAAACGCAGGGGTGGGGAAAAAAAGTTTTGGAGCTCAATGATCTTTCAAGTTTGGAATAATTTTAAGTTGAGCAACAGTCTGAGCATATTTCAGCCGGCATCTGCGCTCCACTCAGTTTCAGGCTGGCCTTTACTCTCTTGAGGAATCAGCCCACATACAAGCAGGTTAAGAGATGGAGAAACACTTATTTCATTTTCTATTTCCCACGTCATCTTTTCTATATACATCAAAGTAGAGATTGTGATAGGAACACTTCTCTAATGCTAAAACCTATATATTTTCACCTTAAATTCAACCACGTCACTATATCAAAGGAAATGAAATAATAAATGGCTTATAGTCAATACATTGTTTTTGTCTAAGAAGGCTCATTCCATTTGAATTATAATTTCTTCAATGTAATCTGAAGTTTTAAAAAATGCACTGTAGTGGCTCCAGCGCTTACACATTTACTGAAGGGCAGTAGGTTGGGAGTTAGAAAGGGCTGTAATGTTTCCAGGGATGGAAGACAGCGCGGAGATCAGAAATGATGGGTTCTGAGTTCCAATTGCATCCCCATGAGCTGGAATCTGAGGAACAAGTCATTTCATGTCTCTAAAAGGCATATAAACCTCTTCTGTAAAAAAGGAGGGCTCAGCTTCCTGTATTGGCTCTTCCCAGTTCTACATGTGAGGGTCCTAGTAACTGTCAGGGAGGACCAATCACTGTGATGCATCAAGGACAATATCAGCTCTCTCATCCATCAAAGAACAAACCTATGTTTTCAGATGTTTTAAATATCAAATCAGTGCATCCCATAAAAAGTTTTTGGCCTAGGTTTAATCAGGACTAACTTAAAAAAAAATAAAGCTGCCCAAGAAACACATCACACAGCTAGAAGGCATTCTGTTAGCATGTGCTCCATCCTCAGTAGACACTTTCAGCAGAGGCATCAGGCTGAGCCAGGGCTGGGGTGGTCTTGGAGGCACGGGGAAGGCTGCCCTATGGCTCTATCTAAATTGGAAATAAAATTCATCTCCTATAGATACAATGATTTTAAGCATAATACATCGTACTGTATAAAACTGGAAGATGTTATAAATTATAAAGGCACAAAAGCTAATCTTTGGATAATAAGTATAAACCATCATTTTGTAAGGACCTGTAATGAGCCAGACTCTCTAGTAAGCACTACATATAAATGGTCTCTAATGCTTATAATATTTCTGTAAAGAAGGTATTATTACTGTTACCATATGAGAGTTGATGAAATCGGGGCTTCAAGAGGTAGGTGACCTATCACACAGCCTGAGGCTCTCATGTGACAGAGCTGAAAAGCAAATGCAGGCCCACCTCATAGCTGTGTCCTTTTTCTGTTGTCCGGAATGCACAGGATTATTCTTCCACATAATATTTAAAGCACTGAGAACATTCAGAGAATCTCAGGTAAAGCATTATAACTGGATTCTGCCTGAAAATGCCTCGACTGCACTTTGTATCATATTTTATAACATTTGTATGTTAGGTATTTATGCTAGGAGCCATGTCTTACCTACTTTGTAAGGCTGAGACTGAGTCTGAATTTTATTGCTGTATAGGGTAGACATCCAAGCTCTTAGGGAGTAATGGGTACATGTTACAGATTTGAAATGTGCCCTGGAGATGATGTAGAGATGATACATCCCCCCTGACTCTCATGTCTCTGGCTCCTCACCCACTTTCCTGTCTCTGGTTAAGAGTCTGCACAGGTGATGGAGAATATGGAGACAGTGTTTGCAATGAGTTCTAAAAGAGAGAAGAACACACCTGTCACAGCGCTTCTCCTTCCACGGTGATTCCTGGGCAACCCCTGACATACTGAGATATCTTCAGTGCCTACATCTTCAGTTCCAATGTCTGTTCTTAGTGATTGGCCAGGTCTCAGTAGATTGGCCAACTGAATAGAGAGCATTCAGCTACAAGCCAGAGAACCTACATGTCTGTCAGTTCCCACCCAGGACAGACCAAGCCCTCACAAACAACTTTCTGGATACACCATATCCTGCCCCTTTGTCATTAAATTGAAGAAAGACAGGCAGGGTGGGGGGTAGCTTTGATGGAGCTGGCGAGGAGCTCCCTATTTCACAGTTTCTGGGTTCACTTGCCTGGGTGTTTGAGGTTGTGGAAGTTACCCAAATGAAAGATCTAACCAACAAATCCCAGGGGCTGCCCTATGACCCTACGGCAGTTATGGCGAATCTATGACACGTGTGTCAGAGGTGACATACAAACTCATTTTGGGGGTTGATTTTTCTTTGTTAAATGGCATTTAAATATATAAAATAAATATCAAAAATATAAATCTTTGTTTTACTATGGTTGCAAATATCAAACAATTTCTATATGTGACACGGCACCAGAGTTAAGTTAGGGTTTTTCAAAATGCTGACACGCCGAGCTCAAAAGGTTCGCCATCACTACCCTAAGGTGATGTACAGCAAATACAAATCACGGGGTTTTCAGAGCAAATCTCTCCCACATCACACAAAACAGGCATGTGTGTGTCCACAAAGGATTCAGGTCTTATTCCAAAGAAGCAAAAAGCCAATGTAAGGACAATGGGAAAGACTTTAAAGATGAACACTGCTGCCCTAGCTGATTTGGCTCAGTGGGTAGAGCATGGGCCTGCAGACTGAAGGGTCCCAGGTTCGATTTCAGTTAAGGGGACATGCCTGGGTTGCGGGCTCGATCCCCAGTGGGGGGCATGCAGAAGGCAGTCAATCAATGATTCTCTCTCATCATTGGTGTTTCTATCTCTCCCTCTCCTTTCCTCTCTGAAATCAATAAAAATATATTTTTTAAAAAATGAACATTGCTTATGTCAATCTAACTAATAATTCTACCTAGCCATTTGGATGAGTTATTTCTTTAGAAATATATAGATAAGTATTTGTCTAGTTTACTTCTTTGTTTTTTCTTTTTAATTTGTTCACAAAATTTAATTTATTCACAAAAATTAAGAGAAGAGATCAGCACTTTTATTGGAGTTTGGAGCCAATGCATCCTGTGAAGAATTCAATTTAAGAGCAAACTCAATTAGGGAATTGAAGTAGCAGAAGCTAAATTTAGCCCTGAAAATTAAGATTATTATCTTTGTATAACAGTCTCCAAAGCTAATAATAATCCATTATGTTTATTGGGGAATATTAGATTGCAATGAATGTCTCAAATGGTTACCATACACTTCCCCATGCTATTCTTTTACCCAGGATGGACATTTTTATTCCTTATCCAAAGGCTAGTGAATTCTCTTTCTATAATCATAGGGAATTCAGAGATGCTTGTGAGTCATCAGAACTCATTATCAAAAATGAGTGTGGGATTTAACTTCTTGGAGATTACGAAGACTAAAACACACAATTTTGATCTCTAAAGATCTGGATGTAATTTTGGCTTATGGACAAAGAATAGTTTAAGTGACTTTTTAAGGTGACTTTTATGTATACATGAGATTTGTCTCCAAGATTTGGGCTACCCAGGCATTTTTCAAAGTATTACTTGTGAGGTCACATTTTACTCAGGAAAAAAGTGAATTTTTCATACAATTTGACTGCTTTAAAAAGTAGAGTGTTGCTTTAAATTAATACCAGGATTCCAAGTTTTTAAAAGAATAGGCATTCATGTTTATCTGCTGGATCCAGAGCTAGTCCCAAATTCCAGTCACTTCTAGACCAAGTAAGAGCCTTCCAAGTCTTTGTGGCTTATCTGGTGCATCTATGAGAAGCCAGGGAGGGTGAGGGTGTTAAAGCAGGCAGGGTGTGAAGCCCATTTACAGAAGGTTCACACCCCACCTATTGTTAAGCCCTTATCTTTGACTTCCTGAAGAGGCGGAGACCTCAAAGCAAAGCTTTTGTGTTCAACTTCTGACTTACTCCTGGTTCATCTATAACTTTCTATCATCAATTACAAAAGTATTTGGGAGAAAAAGGGGTACATCTTTTTCAGTAGTAGATTAAAATTCTTTTTAGATGAGAATTTTTCCAGGAAACAGTTCTCTGCCTGCCTAAATCCTCCCTTCCTCAAATATGTGCTAGCTGTCATATAGCTGTATCTCTGAGTCTCCTTGGGGACCAACTCTTGACAGCTAAAAAAGAAGATGAAGCAAAGAAAGCAATCCTCCTCCCTGAGCCCTTCCTTGTGTGACCCCATCCTTCTCCTGGCCATTTTACCATGAAAACTTGGCCTCATCTGTGACCCTGACGTGTTCTTCACAGGCTCTCCAAGTCCTGTTGACTCTTCATTAAGGAAAGTGGCCCTCACCCATTATTAAACCATTTCCACCCCAACCTCCCTCCTCTCATGTCCCGTCATAACATCCCTAACACACAGAGTCCAACATTTTAATATAATGAGTAAGACATTCTCTGGAGCTGTCAACAATGAGAGGGATCCCTAACTGTAGTAACTTTGGTAATTCTAGGCCTGAAAGCTAAAGAAGTATAACCTACAGATACTAGTACCTTCTCCCTCAATACTGCCCACATATCCTCCTACTTCCTTCCCCAAAGTCCCCTTCTACTTATCCCTTTGGAAACTTTTGTTCCATTTTCGTTTCCCTCATTGGTCCCTGAGGGGGTAAATGACACCATTACAGTCGCCACTCTGCTATTTGTACACCTTTCAATAGACTTACAGCCCTCATGGGGGAGAGAGGCATCAATCATAATAGGAGCTACTTCCTCACAGCCCCCGACCCTCTTTCGGACTCCAAAAGGGAAAGGGAAGTAGACATTTAGTAATTACCATTTTCCTGACACAGCACACAGATAGTGAGTGGTTGCACAATGACAAACACCAACATTGGAAAACGTTATATGTAAGTCATTTCATTCCTGTGCGGATGTTTTCCTAGGACTGAGTCCCAGGAACGGGGTTGCTGGGTCAAAGGACAAATGCATCTCTAAGTCTGTTAATTATTTCCAGATCTCCCTCCACAAAGGTTACACCACTTTGCACGCCCTCTAAAAATGTAGGAGAGATTACTTGTTTTCTTCCAGCTTTGCCAGAGTGTGAGGTCACACTGCTGGATTTTGCTTGTCTTATGAATGAGAAGGAGTTTCTCAGTGAAGTCTGATGTTACATTATTGTGAGTGAGTTTATCACATACTTAAGGGCCATTTGTATTCTCCCTTAAACTCCTGTTTTTGGCAGGAGGCATTCCGGCATCCAAAGATGCTGTTTCTTTACCTTCAAGTCACCACCCGGGACAGCCCATTCATCTGCTCCATAGAACGCCATGCTGCTTACACATGTTCTAGACCTGAGTGAGGATGGAGGTGACATCTGTATCAAAAGAGCAAAGGGGCTTAAAGACTCTGCTTCCCACAGTCAGTCTTCCGTTCCTGGTTTGGCAGAAGCTGAATGAAGTGTGTGACTGACTCTCCGGAGCGTAGTGAGGAGGGACTGCTTATTCCGTACTTTTACATTTTGTGTTACTTGGGGATCTTGCCTGGATGCTGTGACTCCTCCCTTTTCTAAAAGGTAGTATTCACACTTCTGGAAGCTGTGTGAATCTTAAGGAAGAGAGCGAGAAACAGAGGAAAGAAGGGAGGGAGAAGAGGGAGGAAGTATTTTTTAAAAACCTTACGTCTGACGATCACTATGGTTTATAGAACTACATTTATAGACACAACTCATTATATAAAAGTGTTGTACTTATTTATTGTTGCTCCTATTTTGCTTTTACTGAGATATAATTGACATGTAGCACAAAGAGAGCGAGAAACAGAGGAAAGAAGGGAGGGAGAAAAGGGAGAAAGTATCTTTTAAAAACCTTCTTACGTCTGATGATCACTATGGTTTATAGAACTACATTTATAGACACAACTCATTATATAAAAGTGTTGTACTTATTGTTGCTCCTATTTTGTTTTTATTGAGATATAATTGACATATAGCACTATATTAGTTTTGTATTGTAGTTTATTTTTTTAAAATATATTTTTAGTGATTTCAGAGAGGAAGGGAGAGGGAGAGAGACAGAAACATCAATGATGAGAGAGAACCATTGATCAGCTGCCTCCTGCATGCCCCACACTGGGGATTGAGCCCGCAACTTCCTGGTTCATAGGTCAACGCTTAATCACTGAGCCACATGGGCAAGGCTAAGAGAGATTTTTTATTTTTTCTATTTATCTATCTATCTATCTATCTATCTATCTGTTGGTTTGTTTTATTGTTTAATCCTCACCCGATGATATTTTTTCCATTAATTTTTAAAGAGAATAGAAGGGAAAGGGAGAGACAGAAACAACGATGTGAGAGGGACACATTGATTGGCTGCCTCCCGCATACTCCTGACCAGGGCTAGAAGCCTGCAACTGAGGTACATGCCCTTGATCAGAACTGAACCCGGGACCCTTCAGTCCTATTGTTGCTCCTATTTTGCTTTTACTGAGATATAATTGACATGTAGCACTATATTAGTTTGGTATTGTAGTTTATTTTTTTTAAATATATTTTTAGTGATTTCAGAGAGGAAGGGAGAGGGAGAGAGTCAGAAACATCAATGATGAGAGAGAACCATTGATCAGCTG
>NW_005357115.1:2216242-2227062 GCF_000412655.1 Myotis brandtii
CTCTCAAAGCCTTGAAAATAGGGATGAGTTAAAGTAATCAATGTCTCCCACATAATTTGGTTGCAGAATTCTCTTCCCAGAAAAACAAAAATAAACCAAGGGCCTAGTTCTTGTTAATGCTGGACAGTGGTGGTGTAGGAAAACAGCCTCTGGCTGGGTGGTCAGGTGAGTCTGAATCAAGCTTTTTTACTGCAAGATCTCTCAAAGCCTTGAAAATAGGGATGACTTAAAGTAATCAATGTCTCCCACATAATTTGGTTGCAGAATCCTCTTCCCAGAAAAACAAAAATAAACCAAGGGCCTGGTTCTTGTTAATGCTGGACAGTGGTGGTGTAGGGAAACAGCCTCTGGCTGGGTGGTCAGGTGAGTCTGAATTCTGACAACACGTGGTGTGTTCTCAGTCACAGGACTTCTCAGGACTCATCTCTAAAGTGGGCTCCTCTGCAAAGTCACTTAGGTTCTCACTTCCTCTGACCTATACGGTGGGGTGAGGGGCACAGAAGACAGCCCCATGGCAGCACATGGCTCCTTTGGTTCAACCCATGGACACCATTGGAAGGATGAGGAAGTCCACACTTCTATAATGAGAAATATTCTAAGAAAGATCAAGGGTTTTCTCTCACATGATATCATGAAACCTTGACACGAATCACTGTTTTTCTCACCTGTAGGACCTTCCCTCTTCTTACTGATTGTCATGGGCTTAGCTGTCTGGGTAGCAGTTTACCCTGTAGCCAAGTGGCCAAGTCGGTCAGAATCCAGCCTCCCTTTAACTTGCGGCACACACCATGCAACACACGCCTGCCCCTCGATCCACCGGTGAGTTTCTCAGTCAGTACAAACTCACAGGTGGTCCAAATCATTCTCTTCCTTTGGCATTTGCTTTTCCTGGCATTTTTATGCCATATTATTACAGCAGAGATTCTGATCTGTCAGTGTCACTAAATCATTAAAATGTCATCGAGTTCTACAAACCCCTGATTGTGGGATTTGCTGGAAAAGCTTGATGCTTTGCTTGGCCCCTTCACTCCTTCAGTCATAAACATGTGCTAAGCTTCCAAAACGCCAGACACTCTGTCGAAAACTAGAGGTACAAAGTCATTCATGGGCGTGCACATGCTGTTTATTGTGAATGCTCTGCCACACTCCTCACAGGTACAGCGCAGATGCCTCCCCCTCCAGGAAGCCTGACAGAGCTTCACCTCACCCCAGTCTGAACTGTGTCTCCTTCACCGCCCCTACTCCCATGCAGCTCCTTCTGCAGATGTGCCATGACTCTTATACGGCTGCATGCCGGCCTCCCCTCTGAGTCTCTGGCTCCTCAGCATCCATGGTAGTGGCTGCCACACAGGAAGTGCTCAGATTTATGACTGATTGAGGGAATCAAGGTGCGAAGAAACAATTCTTGTTTGCAAAGTTCACATAAACCCTAGTTCAACTTTTCTAAGTTTCTTAAGAGACCCAGGAATGCATTGTGATGTCTGAAATATAAATTGTAGAATACCTCTTAAATATATAAATATTTTTGAATTACGAAGACATTTTCAAGTTTACTTCCCAAAGTAGTCTGCACAGTGTTATGGTAATTGGATGCTGGTCTCAAGCTCAATCTGTACAGAGAAAGGCCCAAGGGCAAGGCCCGACTAAGATGCAGCTGGGGACACTCTCCCCTGTGGGAACCTGCCTGCCTTCCCAGGCCGCCAGCTCTCTGCTTCCACCATCACACGCCTCGTCAACATGGGGACAAATCAGTGTGAGAGAACAGCAGTCACATTTCTAGTTTAATTACAGAAACGCAAGCCTTACATCTCCTCAATCCTTAATTATACAAAAGTGACAAAAGGTACCTGCCATGTCTGCTCTGCTTCTTGTCACCCACCACCTTGCCCTATTGTAAACAAGGGCGCTCCACAAATATTTTGGGTATAATTACAACTCACCAGCCAACCTGCCGCTCATACCTGCAGAACACTGCAATGAGAATTTTTATGAATGTAGGTATGTTGGGTAAGGTAGAATATAAAAGAGAGAATTCCTACTATATCTAAGAAAATGTGTCTTTACATATTTTTATATCCGCTCCCCCCACCATATCTTGAAATGACATTCTAAAAGATATTTAGGAGTATTTAAAGAAAGGATGTAAATAGAAATATTTCTATGCCCAGTGTAGAAGCAACCCCGTCACATTAATAACCAGCATATAAAATGCCAGCTACATCCCTGAATGCTAATGAACTAGACCCACGCCCCGCAGCCTATGTGGCGATCCTCTGGCCCATATCATTCTTCTTAAGGAAACTCCAGTTGATGGCTCCTCTCTCCGCCTTTCCTTCTCCCCTGACTGTAGGGAGACTTCAGCTACTAGAAAGACAGATGTTTGCTTTTGAGTTGCATGGCTCCTCTCTGCTACCAGTAATTTTATCCTAATGTGTTTGTATAAAAGGGAATAAAAGGAATCCATCACAAAATTATTTTTCCTCAGTGAATGCCAACAAAATATATGAAGAAAAAAAAAGGGGGGGAGATGTAACTCTTATCCCTGTTATGAATGAGGAAACTAGAGGAAGGCTGGGGAAAGCATTATCACCCATCCATCACCTACCCATTCACTCATTACTCATTCAAGCAAGCTCAGTAACTACTGAGGTTCTGACGTCATTCCTCAAATCCACATACTTAAAAAAATTAAAATTTAGGCAGAGGATTTTTTTAAAAGCCTATCACATGGTGCCTACATTTAAATATATCCTAAAAATTGTGGCTGCAGACTTATCTGCAATCCCATTAACAGTGTATCTTCATAGACATGCTGATAGCTAATAGTTTTAGAGACTTGGAAACATCAAAGTCAATTCATGTAACAGAAATTTCCCAGATTTTGATTTTCTTTTTCACTGCAACATCAAGGAAAGGATAAGGGATTTGGAGGAGGAAAGTCCTGAGTTTGAGATCTTATCCTATTTATTCTCTTTATTTTATGGAGCTGAACTGAGGATCAAATAAATTAATTCAGGTAATAACTGTTTAGTTCATGCATTTATTCAGACATTCATTTATGCACTCAACAATGACCTGGGGACTGTCCTAGATGCTGCTAGGAATACGAGGCTGAGAAAAAACAGACAAGGGTTCTTACATAGCAGACAACACTGCTGCTGCTTTTGTTTTATGGGGCTGTTAGTCTATTAGGCAGCCAGATGCTGATAAACTAGCCACATTAATCAATTTTCAGTGACAAATTAAAGAGTGTGGTCTGATAGAGGGGCATGCTTGTCCAAACTTAACTCAGAACCCAACAGAGACAGGAGCATTGGGGCAGGCTTCACTGAGGAAGAGATTTTTGCAATTAAGAAGTGGGCCCAGCCGGTGTGTCTCAGTGGTTGAGCTTTGACCTATGAACCAGGAAGTCACAGTTCGATTCAGTTCCATTTGGTTTGATTCCCAGTCAGGGCACATGCCCAGGTTTTGGGCTCAATCCCCAGTGGGGAGCATGCAAGAGGCAGCTAATCAATGATTCTCTCTCATCATTGATATTTCTATCTCTCTCTCTCCCTCTTCCTTCCTCTCTGAAATCAATAAAAATATATACTTTTTAAAAAGAGGTGAGAGAGTACTGGGTGACTGGATGGAAATGGATAGGGATGGAACAATCTATGTAAAAGCTTTAGAACAGGAGAGAGCACAGCGGTGAGGAGGAACTGAAGGAAGGCCAATGTGGCTGAAATGTTGGGACCAGCCATGAAGAAGTGAACGCGTGGAGCTCACAGTGGGGAGGGAGTGTCCAGCACACGTGTAGCTGGATAGAAATGAAAAAGGCTGTAATTGTCAAGTTCACACTGGATTTTGAAGACAGCATGAAAAATGCAAAATATCTCAATAATTGTGCATATCGATTACATGCTGAAATAGTAATGTTTTGGGTATATTAGGTCAATGACAAATTAAAGAGTGTGGTGTTAAAATCAACTTAATATACGTTAGAACTTTTTAAGATAACTACTAGAAAAGTTAAAGTTACACACACAGCTCACATTATACTGTCATTGAACAGTGCTGGTATATCCACGCAGAGCCTTTTAATCCTGGACAAGAGTTTTTATCCCGAGCACAATGGGAAGCACTGGAAGGCTTTAAGGATAAATGATGGGATTACTCCAGCTTCTGGGTAGAGAGGACAGATCAAAAGACAGCTGGAGTGGATGTAGAAAATGAGCCAGGAACAAACTGCAATAGACCAGGCAAAAAGCTTCATACTAGCTTGGTTTAGGGTCAGAAAGTACTGAGATGAGTAGAGGTTTGAGACATAATTAGGAGGGAAACATCAAGAGGACCTAGTAGTGAATCAGATATTGATAACCTCCACAGGGCAGAAATCCTATACTAGAGGTCTGAATTCAGTGCGAATGGAGGACAAAGTCAAAAACGAGATGTGCTTTACGTAGCAGACAACACTGATTGCTTTTGTTTTATAATGGGCATCATTAAAAGTCAGATTCTGATAGCATGTCAAGAAATTGCATTCTGGTTAGAACATTAAATATCTTTTAACCAGAGTTGAACTTAAATCAGCAGTTAATGGATATTGACTAAATGCAAGAGACTGTGACAGGATTGTTTTGGGGAGAAAAAAGAGGGAAATAACATTTATTTATGCCTGCTAGCATGTGCCCAAAGCTTTATATGTTTAACTCATTCAATCCTCCTAAAAACCTGATGAGGTCAATTTATTATCCCATTTTAAAGATGAGTGAAATGAGGTTCAAATGCGCTTAAAAAAATGAATGACGCTCAATAAAGGCAGAGGCCATTTTGATTTTGTTCTCTGCTGTATCCCTAATGCCCAATTATTACTTAGTATATACTAAGTGCTCAAAAAGTTAGGTAGAATGAATAAATAAAAGTTATACAGCTCATAAAAGGTAAAACCACATTTCAACCCTGTTATATATGACTCAAGCAAATGGTATCACAATTGGAATTAAAAAGAAAGCAGAGATAGCTTAATAGATTGTGGTTAACAGGTTTGTAAGAGCTTTCATCTATGGCTGATGCTATCCTACACTACATTGAATAATAAGAATAGCCAACATTTCCAAATATTTACTTGGTGCCAGACACTGTTGTAAACCTTTCACTTGTACTATCTTATTTATGCTTCTTTTTTAGCAACTGTGTGGGCAGGTATTATTATTTTTCTCATTTTAGAGACTGGGAAACAGAGGCACAAAGAGGTTCAGTCACTTGCCCCAAATCACACAGCTATAAAGGCATTAAGCCCAAGAAACCCATCTCGCAAGTCCATATCACACTTTTCTTTAAAACGATTTCAGAGAGGAAGGGAGAGGGAGAGAGAGATAGAAACATCAATGATGAGAGAGAACCGTTGATCAGCTGCCTCCTGTATGCCCCACACTGGGGATGGAGCCCACAACCCGGTCATGTGCCCCAACTGGGGATCAAACTGTGACCTCCTGGTTCATAGGTTGGTACTCAACCACTGAGCCATGCTGGCCAGGGCAATATCAAACCTTTAACCACTAGGGGACCCTGGTTTTTACAAAGATCTCCCCAGGATTAGGGCAAAGTCTGTTTTCCGGTCATTGGTCCAGCACCCTCTCCTTGAGTTACATAATGTGATGGCTTGTCAAGGCACTCCCTTGTGAATCTAAGAAATCATTCAAGGCTAAATACCGAGGCAGACATTTGGAGAGTCAGAACAAAACGTGTACAAAAGAGTCTGTGGGTCTCATGTGCATCTCATTCCATGCAAAGAGCACATTTATCAGGAGCCTTGAAACCTGCACTGGCAGGAAGCTGTTATTTATCTCTGATGGCATCAGACAGAGCAGGGAAAGAGGTGAAGCAAGGGGCTTAGTAAGTTGAAGATTTCCCAGCAGCAAAACCATCACAGTAGGGTGTTAACAGTGCATTCAGGAGACCCTTGTTCACTAATGGGGCTTACTCGTTATGACACTTTCGATGCACACTGAGCATTAAGTGCTTGCTAACAGTTCAGATAATGAACTGGGTGGTTATGACCAGGCATTTCCTATGTGCCATTTACTTCAAGTGTCAAATTACAAATTGATTCTGTGCTGTGTAAGAGGGCTCAGCGCTCTGATTTGGAAAATCTGTTGGGCAAACATGGGCCTTTATGTGAACATTTCATTTCTTTCAATACTTGCAGACTGTCATGTAGAATCCCTAAAGGAATCGTGTTTTGTATTTTTTAATAAAGAAATAGTCTTACCATCACCATAAAAAGTTTAATATTCACTCCCTGGCAATTTGATATAGAGGGATCCCATCTGGTGCCCCATCAAGATGGTCTGAAGTGCAGTCAAGATGTCATTATGAGGTGGTTTGATCTGTAATGTGCCTCACTGCCTAGAGACTGAGAGCAGCATGATGCTTCTCTGATCACTGCTATCGTCTGCAGTCACTGAAATCATGGAAGTAGACCAAATGCCCTCTGGGCTGAGTGGTCATATATTATTAGTAGAGAGGACTGCCCCTGCCCACTCCGGAACCATGAGAAGTAACCCTGTCGAAATTCCCAACACTTACTCTATCAGAGAACTTATCACCCCAATTTATAATTGCTTATCTAATTGTTTGTCTCCTCGGCTAGACTCATATCTTCAGGAGGGCAAATCCTGCATCTCTCTTTCCTATTACTGCATCTCTACCAACTGGTGCAATGCCTGGCATATAGTAGGCACTCAACACATAGTGAACAAATGAATAAAACTACTTGTGTATGCCACCTTAAATGTTGTCAGTAAATTAAGAGTTTTAGAAGACAATATGAAAATAGTGTTCTAAGACAGCAGCCTTCACAATGCTCTCTGATAACCTTTATAAATGTATTAACGTTCAGACAAAAACTCTTAAGACCAGAAAAAGAAGGCTGGTAATAAGGACTGGGATAAAGGATGGAGCAGTTAGTAAGAAAAAAGTTCAAAGTATGTATTTGAGAACATAAGAAATAAAAAAGGCATTCAACAGTATTTGGTCAAATATATTTCCTTTGGAAAGAAAAGATTAGAAGCTGATACACTGGAAGTGGAGAAATTATTTGTTCATTTGTTTTTAGCGTGTTTTTTGTTTTGTTTTGTTTTTTTGTAACACAAAACAATAAGAGTACTTTTTCTTGAAATTCACCTAAGAAAAGATTCTTTGAAACACATGTTATCTTTTTCTTTGAAAATTGGTTCCTTCTTTTAAACACTTTATCAGGGCTTTATTTGTTAGCAAAAATATCCAACTCGATTTGAATGAATATTTTTTATTCATTTTTAGAGAGAGCAGAAAAGAGAGAGAAGGAAAGAGATAGATCAAGAGAGAGAAACATTGAAGTGAGAAAGAAACATCTTTCGGTTGCCTCCAGTAGAAGCCTTGCTTGGGAATCAAACACGCAATGTAGGTATGTGCCCTGTCCGAGAATCGAACACATACCCTTTTGGTGTATGGGACAACGTTCCAACCAACTGAGCCACTGCCTGGGCACAATTTCATTCTAATTTAATGCAGCAGTAAATTAAAGCAGCTCGTCAAGGATAACTGGTATGGAATAGTTAAACACCTCTATCTGGATGACCCAAAGGTATCGGAAGCTAATGACTCACACACCAAACTAACCTAACAGGTCCCACAGACCTCCTTACCATCCTGTGTTCTATCTTAATGAAAGGACATTTCCTCAGGGTGGAGACTTTGGAATCATGTTTACTTGCAGATCTTTCCTGTTTCCTTCTTTTACCTGCCCATCCTGTCAGATACCAGATTATCAATTTTCTTTTCCAAGTATACTGTAAATCCATGTCTACCTTTCTACTCCCATTACCCCTCTGTAAAATTGAAATAATTTTCTAAATTGGTATCTTTTCTTCCAGTTGGCTCCCATCTCCAAAAAGCCCTCCACAGCTATAATAATAAAAGCATAATATGCTAATTAGACTGGACAGCTGGACGTCCTTCCAGACATCCTTCTGAATGAAGCCGGGGCTGCAAGGGCCGAGTCCCTTGCATGAATTTCATGCATCGGGCCTCTAGTTGTGTCATAATTATATCTGTAAAATAAATGCCTGATTGTGTCACATCCCTGCTTAAAAATTTGTGTAGGTTGCTAAGTTGAAGCCACAACTCCATGAACAATATTACTCAAGTTGTTCCAAATCCATTTCAGGCTCATCTTCTCCCTGTATTGCAATTATCTCCCCAGACACATAATTCTGTAAGTAAAAACAGGTCTATACCAGAGGAACCAACAGCATTTCTATGACTCTCTATCTAATCTGAAGGAACAGCAACATCTTCAAATGCCTTATGCTAGTTCTTGGAGATCCCAAAGGGAAATTATTCTTCTCCCTAACTGAACTAGAGTCCAATTTGATAATATTTTCATCACATTCAATAGTTGCTACATATTTCCTCAGGAAATTTATTACCTAGAAAAAAAATAATGAATGAACAATACAAGGATTGGTTCTAAATTAGCAGCAGTTCCATAGTTGTCCTTAGAATGGTGGCTATCAACTCTATGAGATCCAATTTCCCTTTATAGTAAACTAGAGGCCCAGTGCACGAAATTCGTGCACTCAGGGAGGGGGGGTGTCCCTCAGCCCAGATTGCGAGAGGGTGCAGGCAAGGCCAAGGGACCCCACTGGTGCACAATCGGGGACCTGGAGGGACGTGGGAGGTTGGCCAGCTGGGGAGGCACTGAGGGAGGGCTCCAGGTTGTGTCCGGCCCATCTCGCTCAGTCCCGATTGGCCAGACCCCAGCAGCAAGCTAACCTACCAGTTGGAGAGTCTGCCCCCTGGTGGTTAGTGCATGTCATAGCGAGTGGTTGAGCAGCCTTAGCATATAATTAGCATATTATGCTTTGATTGGTTGACGCCAACCAGTTGACCGGACACTTAACATATTAGGCTTTTATTATATAGGATATTTTATAGCACCTTCATTATCCTGACATAAAATTCCTAAATACGTACATTTACCTGCATCCCTAATTAAAATGTAGAATGCCTGGCTTGTAATATAAATAACAATTAAAAATATTAATTTACAACAATATATTATATAGTTACACATGCAATTGTTCAATAATAATTACAATATAGAGTTAGACAGTGATGCCTTCTTACAAAGAATACATTTGGGTGTAAGAGAAAGATTAGAAGCTATTTGAAGGGGCACTGGAAAATGAAAAACAGATATAACTGGGCATAACATCTGACACATGGTAAACGATTAAATAACAAAAGCTATTACCATTAAATCCCAAACCACTCTGAAGCAATAACGCAAAATAGCATGTCTTCCTGTCATATCAATTGTTAAGTATTTACTTATTTATACCATGGACAATACATTTCTTTAAAAATGCATGGCCTCTCTCTCTCCCCCTTCCCTCACTTCCACTCTCTCTAAAAAGCAATGGAAGAAATATCCTCAGGTGAGGATTAACAACAACCACAACAAAAGCATGGAAATAAACCCATCAGCACAAGAAACTTTCTTTAGACCTGCACCTTTCTGGCAGGTATTAATGCATGGGCTTGGCTTATATTATTTATAACCGGTTGTTATTAGGACTATGTCTAGTACAGCAAATGCAGCTTTGTGTATGGGCTCTGAGTCATAACATTCATTTCTTTAAGGTAGATTTCTTCTGGACAGTCACATTATTTGCCAGTTCAACAGGGCAAGACATTTTCCAAGGGAGATTTTTTTTTGGGGGGCAGCTTTGTGTATGGGCTCTGAGTCATAACATTCATTTCTTTAAGGTAGATTTCTTCTGGACAGTCACCATTATTTGCAGTTCAACAGGGCAAGACATTTTCCAAGGGAGATTTTTTTTTGGGGGGTGGGGGTGGTGGGGGGTAGGGTTTACATATATGGCTGTGAGTTTGGGGGGGGGGAAGTGAGCACAATATAAAAAGTGATTAATTCAAATTACTCTGGATTCTTTTCACCTTGTTATCTCAGTACCCACAGCACTAAAGTCATTTTTATTTATAAGAGCAGTTTTTATCTCTCTCAATAAGAGAGTAAAAGTGTAAAGTGCCTAATAATACAATTTGTTCTTAGTATAGCATAATTTTCAGATTTTTAAAAAGAAATAACAGTAAATAAAATACTTAAAACATATAAGTTGATGTGATTTTTCTCAATGACCAATAGATAAATTAAGTGATGGGGACATAAAGAAACCAAATAATTGAAAAATACATAGCTCTTAATCCTTCAGGTCATGAATGTTACCAAATTTCAAACTCACTGAAATCATCCAATTATAAGAAGTTTTGGGATTTATTTTATTTTGTTTGGAGGTAAAATGCTTTATTGGTTCATTAAAAGTGTAAGTAAAATAGACAGGAGAAAATAGTAGAATTAAAAATATTACTTCTTTTCCACCTAAAAAGCTCATAATCTAATAAAATTGGTTAACTCTTTTTTTTGTTTTCTCCCTAAACAATTACTTTGCTCCATTCACATGTATGTCCACCAAATAGTTTCAAACTAAAAATATTACTTCTTTTCCACTTAAAAAGCTCACAATCTAATAAAATTGGTTAACTCTCTTTTTTTGTTTTCTCCCTAAACAATTATTTTGCTCCATTCACATGTATGTCCACCAAATAGTTTCAATTTAATTTTCCATTCTCAGCTACACTTAAGATTACTTTTGTTCAGCAGATAAATGTACCAGCTGCTCTTACTACTACCCCCACTCATTACAAATACAGAATGGAAAACATTAATTTAAAAATGAGAAAAGATCCAAACCCCAGGCTTTCTTTTACCTCTA
>NW_005357115.1:2227152-2232180 GCF_000412655.1 Myotis brandtii
GTTTCTAGGGTTATTTTTATGGGACAATTAGGAAGAAAGAATGAGGAGGATAAGAAGGGGCAACAGATGCAATTTTTTTAATCCTTTTTATAATTTGTTTATTGAGAGAAGAAAGAGAGCAGCTTTAGGATGTGTGCTGATAACAGATGGGAGAAGAGGGATTTTGAGTTTATTGCTGGAGCACATGTCTCTTTAATCAAGATATCAAGTAAGGGACTTCAGTTATTTTCTGAGATTATTCTATTGCATGGCATGTATTGTTTTAGACCTGACACCACTCGGAGACTGGTCCATACTGGCCATATATTCAATGGTTATTTGTAGTCAGGTTTCCTGTTCAGCAAATGACCTGTCCCTACCTTCATTTATAAAGCAAACATGTCACTCGTTTGTATTGAACTTGAGAGTCTACAAATTGCTTTATATGTTTCTTAGAAAACAGATGTTGCCCTGGCCAGGTAGCTCAGCGGATTACAGCATCGTCCCAATACACCAAGGTTGAGGGTTCAATCCCAGGCAGGGCACATACAAGAACCAACCAATGAGTGCACAGGTGGGCTGAGCAACAAATTGACATTTATCTCTCTCTTTCTCTCTTTTTCTTTCTAAAGATCAATAAATAAAAACAAAATAAAAAAGATTCTGGAACCAGAGAATCAGAGTTCCATTCTTCCCCAATACATTACAAGCTACCTAAACCTGGTAATGCATATGCTGCCTTTATCTCTGCATTCCCCATGGTAAGAAGATAGTAATAAGCGTGCCTGCCCCAAAGGGCACTGTTAAATGGACTCACAGACATGCACACTCAGGGCAACTTATAGTAAGCACTCAATCAACGTTGGCTTTTAGTTTTATTACTACAGTTGCCAGTGCTTCTTAAAACAGTTCTGGCAGATAGCAGTCACTAAATAAATGCTCCAGTCAGGCATGTTAAATGAGTCCCAGTTTTGCCAATGTGTGACCCGGGAGGAAGTAATTTCATCAGAAAAATCAGAAGATAAAGCCAACAATAATGTAAACTGCTTCCCAAGACTGTTCTGAAGATCAAACGGAATAATGTATGTCAAATGCTCTAGACGTTATAAAGTGAAGAATAAATGTTAATTGTAATGTTGATTCTCTAATTTCATCCTTATGAATACACTGTGCTGCAGATGTGATTATCTTTATTTTATATATGAGGCAACATGCTTAAAGAGGATTATGTAACTTGCTCAAGGTCATTTAGATGGCATGTAGAATACTCAGACGAAAAAAAAAATAGGTCTTTTTTGTCCCTTCCAATTCCAGTCTCCTTTCCACTGTTTCACGTCTGCTCCATACAGAGCTATGATCTCTCCATAACATTACTTCCACGTATTGCTATATTTGCTTTGTATAAATGGCATTTTATAATGTTGATGAAAATATAGTTTAGAGAAAGTTTGTCATCACTGAGGAATTTTTAAAATGTGTGGCAGCAATCCAATGACAGTAATGAACAAGTTTAACCAATCTAATGTCCTCTGAAAGGGCTTCATCTACCAGTTTGAGGTTACATGCACTGAACATTTTGAAATTCCATCTGAGGATAACCTTTGGCATCTGATTTTTAAGGGTTTGAAGGCGGAGTTGGCAAAAAAAGAGAAATGAATTACGGAGGTTCTGGGTGATTTCACAGGGATTTTTTACAAAACCAAACTGGTAGAATCATAAGGTCTCTCTACAAAGCTCAGCTGCCTGTCATTGTGCTGGTCCCCAAAGACCAGTTTTCACACGGCAGTCTCAGACCCACTCTTGCTTAATCAAGCAGAGGGCACCACCTGGGATCAACAGTCCCACTCTCTCACCTGGGCTGACCTGTGGGGTGCCACTTCTGGACTCCTTGTCCTCCTCGCCCCCCATCCCTGGTTCCATTTATTCACTGGGCATCTAACGTTGAGAATCTGCTTTTGCTTATGTCTTCCAGTCAAATTGAAATTTCCTGGCACTGGCTCTGGCTTACCTTCTCTGACACTGCACTATACCTCTTCCAACATCCAACTCTGACCTTCGCTTTGCCTTCTGTATGCACGGTACCCCCTTTCCCTTACTAACTTACCTCCAAGCTATGGCTTCTTGACATGCCAGTCCAGCCCCATTTCTGTCCCTGCTCTGCTGATTTCTGATAAATGTTGGTAAACTGCTTCTGCCAATGGAAACACAATTCACCAAACTGGGCCACAAGTCTTTTCTCCACCCTGTTGAAAACCAACCACCCACTCTCAAGTAAGGCCAATGTTTGTGAGTTATCAGTCATGCCACTCTACCCTAATTGTTCACTATCTCATCTAGATACCTCTATGGAGTGTCAATGACATCTGAACATGCAGGTCCAAAATGCAATTGAATACTCAAGCTGTGGTCAACCCAGTACATCTAAGGCTGTGGATACACTGCTCCTGTTAAAATGCAGTCTAGGCTTACATTAGCTTTGTCCAGACACATTACACCACTGACTCACCTAAAGCTTGAAGGCATCAGAAACGTTCCTATCTTGTTAATATAATAGTAATGAATGTAATTACTATTATATTAATATAATATTGATATTCTGACTTTGAATTTTATCAGGAAAAAGTGGGCTTTGCTTCTCTTTCCCTTTTATTAAAATTGAGAAACATTTTTCTTTTATTACTGTTCTTTCCACGTAGTCATCATCTAAGATGGGTTGCTTCCGCTGCATCTGCAAAACCTCCACCATGCCAGGGATCTAACAACTGCATGACAGCCCTCAGCTGAGGACATAAAGCATTAAGTTAGGAACAGAAGCATCAGCATATAATCTTTTAATTGTTAATATGCATCAGCTTCCACAGCTCCACTTTAAGAAAAAAAAAATGGGTAGTGAGTGCCATGCTAATTTTAGGAATTCTGTCTTATTTTTCTGCCGTCAGTTGTCTTGGGATGTTTTACTGTACTCCAGTCAAGTCTCAGTAGTTTAGGTAATGCTTATATGGCCATGGATTAGTCAGTCCCAAAGCCCCTGTCCTTATGCCTGTGGCTGTCAGCCATTCTGATACGTGTTAGCGCCAATGCCATGGGGTGAGCAGGAAACAGAATCCTGGCAAGTCCATTGGATGCTCTTTAGCAGCCTTTATAAATGTCTTTCCGGTTAAGTTGTTGAGCCATTGGCTGGAGCCAATTAAGGGAATCATCTGTGGGTTAGGCCTGGCAGCCAATGTTGTGAGCTGAACATCATGAGAATAAATTGTACTTCACTACTGCTGAGGAAGAAAAGAAATGAGGCAAAACACTGGTTAGAAATATTGAAGTAATAATTCAAAATTCCCCCTTCAGCTTGCTATCTTTCAGGATAAAGATTTATGAAACAAGACCACAAAGATGTGAAGAAGTTGAGATAATTGTAAAATCTTGTGTGATGCTCTGAGAAAACAGGGTCTGGAAAGATGTGGCAACCTAATACTGGTAGCTGCACATTTATAAATTCTGGATAGAAATTCTGGGCAACACGTTCAACAGAAATATATTACAGATACAAATTAAGAGAAAGGACTTCTTTTCTCTATGCCTGTCACTGAGTCACTGTACAGGCAGGAGTGATAATCATTTCAGAGTTTCCTCTAGACCAGTGGTTCTCAACCTGTGAGTCGCGACCCCTTTGGCGGTCGAACGACCCTTTCACAGGGGTCGCCTAAGACCATCCTGCATATCAGATATTTACATTACGATTCATAACAGTAGCAACATTACAGTTATGAAGTAGCAACGAAAATAATTTTATGGTTGGGTCACAACATGAGGAACTGTATTTAAAGGGCCAGAAGGTTGAGAACCACTGCTCTAGACCCACAGTATAGGTTGATGAGTTCTTAGGCATTGAGGCATTTTTCTAGAAGCTAAAAAGAGAAAAGAACAACAGGTCCCTGGGAAATCAATTTACATTCCCAACTTTCCCTCCAGCGAACCCTCTCTCCAACTTCATGTATCAAAAACACCCTCAAATATATCTCTTCTCTCTTTTCCTCTTCATTTCACCTCAAACTTGTGTGTTGGCTTCACTGGCCTAATGTTGTTTTTAAAGTGACTTTGTTTACAGCCTAACCTACTCCAGATTCTCTAACATAGTCTCCTGGTGAAAACTGTACTTCTTAGATATCTTATTTTTACCAGACTGACTTGAGCTTCTTGCTAAAAGTGTGTTAAACTCTAATAATAAATGTCAAAATACATTAAGTTTACAAAATACATTAAGTCAATAAGTATATTACAATAAAAAAAGAAAGCCTTTTTTGTGTTATATTCTTTGGTCAGTATCTCAAGAAATTATTACCAACTCTAGTGTCTTACAATTTACAAAGCACCTATGTTCTTATGAATTATGACAACCATATTGTTAACAGTACTAGAGGCCCGGTGCACGAAATTCGTACACTCAGGGGGTGGTCCCTCAGCCTGGCCTGCATCCTCTCACAGTCTGGGAGCCCTTGGGGGATGTCTGACTGATGGCTTAGGCCCGCTCCCCTCAGGGACATCCTTAAGGCTGCCAAGGAAGTGGGAGAGGCTCCCTCCACGGCCTGCCCGGCTTCTGGCTTAGCAGAGCTCCTCCTGTGGGAGCGCACTGACCACCAGGGGGCAGCTCCTGCGTTGAGCATCTGCCCCCTGGTGGTCAGTACACATCATAGCTACCATCCATCTGCTCCCTAGTGGTCATTGTGCATCATAGCTACCGGTTGGAGGGTTGAACGGTCGACTGTCGCTTGGGTTTTTATATATATACTAGAGGCCCGGTGCACAAAAATTTGTGCACTCGGGGGGCGGGGGAGGGGGGTCCCCCAGCCCGGCCTGTGCCCTCTCGCAGTCTGGGACCCCTCGGGGGATGTCCACCCACTGGCTTAGGCGTGCTCCCCGGAGGATAGGGCCTAAGCTGGCAGTCAGACATCCCTCTGGCAGCCTGGGAGCCCTCGGGGGATGTCCACTTGCCAGCAGGGAGCAGGCCTAAGCTGCAGTCAGACATCCTTAGTGCTGCTGAGGAGGCAGGAGAGG
>NW_005357115.1:2232418-2289186 GCF_000412655.1 Myotis brandtii
GGGGGATGTCTGACTGATGGCTTAGGCCCGCTCCCCTTAGGGACATCCTTAAGGCTGCCAAGGAAGTGGGAGAGGCTCCCTCCACGGCCTGCCCGGCTTCTGGCTTAGCAGAGCTCCTCCTGTGGGAGCGCACTGACCACCAGGGGGCAGCTCCTGCGTTGAGCATCTGCCCCCTGGTGGTCAGTGTGTGTCATATCAATTGGTAGTTCCACTATTTGGTTGATTTGCATATTAGCCTTTTATTATATAGGATTATTAAGACCACATTACCATTATCATCTCTAAACTGAAGGTCAGAGAAATTAAGTAACTTGGCATATTGAGGAATTCACCCAAAGCTCATGGTTCTCAATTAAGTGGATTTTGTTTAGTTTTTTTACTTAGCATACTAGTAATTATCTGAAACCAAACCTTAGACTTCCACAGCTACATAAATTTCATTAAAGAAGTTGAGAAAATTGTAAAAGCTTGTGTGATGTTCTTAGTCTGAGAAAACAGGGCATGGAGAGATGTGGCAGATTAATGACTTGAGAGACTTAAGACTCTCTGCCCCTTCACTTCCCTCCAAGTTTCAGAAAGATTTGTTTTAAGGGGCAATAACCAGAAAAAATATTTTTGTGCAAAATTGTGCTCAGGGTTTAAGGATTTTTAGGTATAATACTAGTGGTCTCTGACCCACACCGGGAATGACCCCAGTTTACTTCATTTCAGGGTCATCACATAAGAACTTGGATTTCAAGTGTAGAGACTTGCATTTTTTGCCAGTCTAGTGAACAGCTTTAGATAAAATAGAAGAATTCTCAAATTAAATTTCTTCCTTGTTGTCTTTCATACCAATATCACAGCTTTAGAAATAGTATGGCATTTGCGGAGGAAAAATAAGGGAGAAAAAGAGGTTGTTAGACAAAGTCCCAGGGCAGCTGCATCAACTATCATGGACCTGACTGTGAAAGTGGCCTGCAGTTTTGGATGATTCTGAACATGGGCTTTGGCATCTACCAAAGTTTTATGTCAACTTTAACAAGCCTCAGTTTCCTGATTTCCTAAAGAAAAGATGAAAACAATATCTTCTGTCTCTTAGGGTTTTTGTGAAGACTGAACGAGATAATGAAAGCAAAGCACAGTGCATAGTAACTTGCACATAATAAATGCTCAATAAATCCTAGCTCTTTCCAGTATAAGATTTTATCTGATTCTGGAGATACAACAAACAGAGACAAATATATTTAAAGGGGAACATGAAAGAATGAAAGGTTAAACTATCTTTCTTGGGGATGGGGTATGCAAAATTGTCTCCATGCAGAGTTGGCCCTGCTCTGTACAAACACTGTCCTGGCAGGCAGATTCTGAGCATGTGACATCACTGGCTCCTCCGTTGCCCTAGCAGCAGCCCTGCAGGCAGACAACACAGTTTTACAACAGAGCGAGGTCCTGAGTCTGTCTCCTGGGCAGACACTGAGAACCAAACGCAGGGCTATATTCGTACATGAAATCAGAATGCAATGTCCTGCCCATTTCTTAATTCGTAAGCATTGCTTCTTCTCCTCAGAACAATGTAAATGCTTTTCCAATGTATGGATGCAAAAGCCAAGTACTTTAAAGAGAAGAAAATTGTGATAAGCCCCTCTTAATGCAGGAAGGATTAGACAGCTTGCTACCAGAAATCAAGAAATATTTAGAATAATCACATTCAACTCCAGACTTTCATCTATGAATCTAAACAGAAAACTTTAATCCTATGAACTATAAGCTGATGCCATGGCTATATATGGTCACAGAATTCCTAAGGGGAAGAAAAAGGAAAAGAAAGAGGAAGAACTCTGACGCCATGGCTCTTACAATTTGTGTGAAGTTCTACCATAGGGATCACTTAACCTTGGCAACAGTTACAAGCAAGATTCATTAACCAGCTTTCCTCAAGTACACGTGACACTTTCCATTTTAAGAAGCCATAACTCCCTTGCCTTTGGGAAATCTCACTGTTTATCATGCTGAAGTATTTGCTTCACAGATAAAACTGCTATGATGAACATCAAAGACCTCTGGAGTCCATATGCTGGAGACTTAACTGCTCCAGAGGGGCAAGCAGTAGGAATTCCTGTGGTACTGTCAGAGTGCCCTTGCTCCTATTTTTCCTCCTTTCTCACTATATCTTGTTGGTTATAAATAATATTTCTTGAAAATGTTCAAATATTCTTGGAAATGGCAACATTTCCTCCAATTCTTTCTAGGTTAAAGGCACTTCCAAAATGAGTTTGGGTTCTGAGGAATCTTGTTGAAGATACTTCCTCCCCTGCAGTTAACAAGCCATTGTTTATAGGATGATATTTTGTTGTTTCATTCATTTCCCCAGTGTGACAATGGAAAGTCATTATCTCTGGCTTCAATCTTACTTCCTCACCTGCTAGTGACTGGAAAGGAAATCCCAGGTGGTTTATGGGGACAGGTGTTGAGGGAACTCTAAGGAGGAAGGATGCTAGAGAGGAAAAAAGGAATTCAAACAAAATACCTATAACTGCCTTCCAGTCCCCACTGAAACTTACCCAACCAACTTGGAAAAAAGTTAAACTCAACTGTAAACTGAGAAAGGAATGTCAAAATGCTTATTAGCATCAACATTATTATTACTTTTTGGCTTTGAAGGTGGTTTCTTTAAAAAAGCTGTTATTATACCATTTTGAGATCTTATAATTATTAAGATTGAGTTTATAAAGGGATGAATGTAAATTGCAAAATTAAATTTCTCTCAGCATATGTGACCCTGTCCTTTATATATATACAAAGATGTCTTGAATGATTAAACCCATTTTCTACCCACAGGTACACTGCCCAGGGTCAATCTCAGCAAAAGCATGGCTCTTCCAAAATAATCACAGTTGTGATTAAATCTACCATGCTCTATAATTCAATGTCAATATAAATAATATCCTAAAGAACCATTAATAAAGTCAGAATCAGCCTCCTCCCCTCCCACTAACATTACCCCAAGACTAATTTACAGTTTCAGGGAAAAAACTAAGATCTCTTGAGTATTTTTTAAAGCTAGGTATTTTGCAAGTTGTTTTATACAACTACCCTAATTTAGCTTGCCCAGCAACTTATGGGTTAGGTATTAACATAATTAATTTAAAATAAGGAAAAAAATGCTCTGAAGACTTGAGTGATCATCAAAATTGCACAGTAAGATCTGTAGCACAGAACTCTCATTTCTCCTGCCTATATCCAAACAAACCAGCTAAAACAGGATAAGGATCAATGGCAAGTAGTATGGTGGTATTGGATTTCATTGTATGTATCCCTACTCTTTGCTCTCTCTCTCCTAATAGCATTTTTTAAGCAGTAGGTGAGGTATTCTCCTTCATCTATCTTAAGATGAGGATGGATCTGAACGATTAGGAGGCAACTTGATAGATTAAATAAAAACATCTTATCTTCTCAAGAAATCCCAGAAAGAGTGCTGTTTATAGATATATTCCTTGCCTGACCCAGTATGAAATATAGGGCACAATGAAGAAAAATTCTGGACCATAAGTTTACTGAAGATTCAAAACAACCATCCAGAAATGATGTCAAGTTACAGAAAGTGTTCTTTAAATGCTAAAACTCACACAGGTAAGAGGAGAGGGAAGTCACCTTTGGTTCAGGTAAACATGAAAGCTCAAAAGTAAAAATGGGATGAATTAATACAATTTAGATTTGGAAAAGGCTGTTCTGGTGTGTGTGTGAATAATTTTGAATCATAGACTGTAAATTTTACACAAGGGAGACTAGATCACACCGAGGGAGATTAATTTGGCCCTGGATAGGCTTGTAGACGGGAGAATGGGCAAGGAAACCATTGAGGAAGTTATTACCCAATCCACCGTCACTGGTCATAGGAGGTACCAAAGTGGGTGTGGAAAGAACGAGGACAATCAACCACCTTCCTGGCTGGACTTACACACAGGACCCTTGTGGAGACCCATCACCCACCACTGCGATAATAAAACAGTTTCAAATGCTTTGTGCATGACTAGAATGACATATGCTTAAGGCTGTACTTAGGTTTTTGGAGCTGAGGCACTGGAAACATAGACTAGCTAGCCACTTTAAAGGAGCCCCTTGCATTTTCCTCTTCCTTATTTACCAGATCTAGCTTCATCAGCACAAGGCAGAAGGGTAGTTCCAGAGCAATAAATCTTCCCTGGGAAGTGTTCTACCTCTGGCTGCTTGATAATGAATTTAATCAGTAGGGAGAACAGCCCTGTCATTACAGATTAATCACCAAAGACTCTTGTTTTGGTAAGTTAATTGATGCTGTGTTTGCAGCTGATGGTGGTCACAGACACATTTGATATTTTAAAGAAATTTAGAGATCGAAGGAATGCTCAATCAGTTAATTAACAACCATGAAACACAATAAACAAATATAAACAAATAAAAAGGGAAGGGCTAAGGGAGTTATAGAACGGCAAATACTCAGTTATCAATCAACACCTTTGGTTTCGATGAATTCAAGACATAACTGACTAAAAATATTGCTAATATTTCCCTTCTGGTTGCTTTGTTTGGTTTCTTTTTCAACCCAACTAGGGAATTTTAAAACAATAAAGTCTGGAGCAGAGGGTATTGTCTACCTAACAAATTTATCCATTTAGCAAAGTGGATAAGAGATAACTTAATTGGATAGTTTTAGAAGAATTTTCTATGTTCTATTTTCAAGCTGGTATCAAATATTATAACATTTTCATTAAGCATGCTTGTATAACATAAGACTCCAGGATCATTGGCACAGATAGAGTTAAATAAATGTTGTTAAAAGTTTTCTAGTCAAGTATTCCCGAAAAAGGTAACACAGATTTTAGATAATGTCAGATCCATCCCTCATAAACTGAAGCAAATGAAAAATTCAGCAACCATATAGAGCTGAATGTTTAGGTTTGTAGGTTGATTCCTTCAGTAAGATAGTTAGGGATGAATAAAGAGGTAGGCTTTCTAACTTAAGAGTTTCCCCAGAGCACATTTTTTCCAACATCATCATGATGCTATTTTTAAGTTTCACCAATTGCTACACAATTTGTCATTTGACTGTTAACCTAGCCTTCTAGTATTTCTTGGCAACTTCAAACTTGTGACAATGTACAATGGAAATACCCTCATGATTTCTTTCTTAAGTAAACTGAGCTAGGCCAATTTGCTTCTCAATAGTTTGGTAAATATTCATGATCACATGAGATTAGAAGTAGACCTTAGCTGTGGTCTCTTTTCCTATCAAGTGGCCTTTTCCATGAAAGCAAATCTTAAACTAAATTATGCACAACTTGAACATTTATTCATAAGCAGGCACAAAAATAGGCATTGTAAACCAATAGCTTCCAAATATCCTTCATGCAGGTGCAGTGGGGCCCATAAAACCTCTCTAGCCAACCAAATATTCTGAATACTTCTCATTTCCAAAATGGAAAGTTATTTCTTATGTCTCATGATAATTATCACACTCTCACTTATGGTATGATAGGCAGAAATACGAGATGACCCATGACCATGCAATCCCCTTCTTTTGAGCATGAGCAGTACATTGTTTCTAACCAATATAATATGGAAAAGGTGATAGGATGCAACTCCCAAGACTAGATTACCTTATGGAAAAGGTAAAGAGAGTGTGCAGATGTACTAAAGGTTCCTAATCGTTTGACCTAGAGTTAATCAAAAGACTTTTCTTGTGGGTGGATCTGATCTATTCTTGCTGGACTTGAATACTCAAGCCACCATCAAGTCTATGTGCACGGGGACATTAATTCTGCCAACAACAATGTGAGTTTAGAAGACCTCAAGCTTGTGGTCTGAAGAAGCCCCTCAACTCTGCATGGTCTTCTAACCAAAGGAAACAGCGAGGTAATAAATGCATGTTGTTTTAAGCCACTGTGTTCCTGGTAATTTGTTATGCAGCAATAGAAAGCTAATACCTATGATTTATGATAAAGACAACTGAAGTGCTTTAAGCACCACTTCTGGGACTGGTGCTTCAGATGCTCATGGCCCTGAAGCAGAGCTCACAATGAGTCGGGACACACATACACTGCACTGTTTAGTCTCAGGTATAGTTAAATAAATTTCTAGACAGATAATAAAACACTCTGTTCCACATATCTGGCCTTTGAGCTCTAGGCGCTGCATCACCGAGTAAGAACTGGAAGCACCCACAGACACTGTTTAGTCCTCTCTCTGCCTCTTCACTCAGCTTGACTCCTACCACCCTCTTCCTATGACACATAACAAAGTAGAGTCTCAGAAAGGTTCAGTGAGTTCCTCAAGGCCATTTGGTTGAAGACTAAGACAGAAGCCTCATGTCTTGAAAGTCTCACAGCCGATTAAAACATTCTTTACTCCCCCCAACTCTAACCTTCCTCATGGTCTTAGGTCCCCACCCTAAACTCACCTTCAATTCACAGGCTTTGCAGAAAATTATCCTGCACCTCTTGGCAGTCATCCATTTATTCATCAAATATTTATTAAGCACTGACTATGTTAGGCATTGGTCTAGGATCTGGTGATAAAGTAGTGAGTAGAACAGTAGTGAATAGAATAGAGCCCCATAGTGTCTCACAGAGCTTAAATTCTGGTGAAAGGGAAACAGACAATTAACAAAACAATCAAAATATGTATTTGATGTTGGTAAGTGCTAAGGGACAAAGTACAGGGATAGACATTTTTTTGTTTGTTAAGGGATAGACATTTTCTACAGAGTCTTAGGAAAGAACTCCTGGAGAAAATGACATTTGAGTAATGGCCCGAAGGAGAGAAGGAAACAAGTCAAGACAATTTTTAGAAGAAAAGTGTTCCAGGCAGAAGGAAGAACAAATGCAAAGGCTCTGTTGGAGCAGAAACCTTGAAGTAGAAGAGGAAGAAAAAGTGGAGTTGGCCTGTGACGATGTGGTGGGGAGAATGGGTCTGAGAGGCCACAGGAGACCCGGTTTGGGGGAGCTTTGACTCTGAATGAGTCAGGAAGCCAGGAGAGGGATCTGACCAGAAGATTGTCTGAGAAAATCACAATCAATACTGAGAATTTCAAATTCGAACCAAGGCAGAAGAAGCAGAGTCATTGGCAGAGAAAGAGGAATGGGCTGGGTATGTGGAGACAGGCTTCCTGGCGTCCCACTCATGCTCCTGTTCCTGCTGAATTCTTCTTCCGGTCCAGCTCACTCACTGCCCTCTCGAAAATGGCTTAGCCTCTCACCTCACTGAGGCTGTGCCCAAATGTCACCTCCTTGGAGGGGCCTTCTCTGACTACACTTCCTTTCCTTTTGTAATTTTTTTTATTAAATTTATTGGGGTGACATTGGTTAATAACATTATATAGGTTTCAGGGATACAATTCTATAATACATCATCTCTATATTGTATTGTGAATTCACTACCCCAAGTCAAGTCTCCTTCCATCACCATTTATCCCCCCCGTATCCTCTCCTACCTTCCCCCACCCCTTGATTACACTTTCTAAAATAACAGTCTTCTGATACTCTACCCCCTTATTCTGTTTTGCCATCATAGTGTTTATCACCACTTCATATTACACTATTAACTTGTTTGTTTATTGTTTGCCCCCCCAGACCAGAATGTACACCCCATACCCCACGAGGGCAGGTTCTGAGTCCACCTTTTTCACTGCTCTACCTCCAGTTTCTAGAATAGCTTCTAGCTCATAATAGATGCTATCTATAATATTTCTTTGAGTGAGTAAGTCAATAAATGCAAATGCTTAAATTCCCCATTGTTATTTATTCCCGCATCAGCGTTTCTTCTAAGGTGTGGATGGCTGGACCTTCTCTGAAGATTTTCTATCACCATCCCAGGTGACACTGATATGCTGTTTCAAGGGCCACACTTTGGTAACTACTGTTCTATATCTAGTTAGCTTCTGTGATGATCAAGAAGTTTTAGCTAATAGAGATGACTTGATTCTTTTTTAAAAAAATCTATTCATATTTTCAGGCTAAATATAATGTAAAACACATCCCACCATAAAAGCTTAACAGCTCACTCAAATATTTTGCCAATGTAAAGTTATTAAGAAAGCATTCTAGTAGATTTAATGTTGTTTGAGATGTGAATATTCATAAAACAGTTCAAATCTGGTTTATATAGCTTGATACCACACACTGGCCCTCTGTGGCACTATAACTGCATCATATTGTCCACAATGAGTGTCACACAAAAGTGCATGTTCATACTTTGAAGTTGGCTAGTGTTTTGCAGTTTACAATGAAGTTTTGTTGTTCTATTTCAGTGGCAACACTAAGCGGTAAGCCAGGCAAATACTCTTGTTCTTATTTTCCATATAACAAACCTGGGGCTTGGAGAGGTCAAGGGCCCCCAGGCCATGCTGAGAGGCAGTAGGATTTAGAGTCAAGTGTATGTCAAGGATATCAGATCCTTGCTTCCACAGGCTAGTTACAAAACACCCTTGAAAAAGGATAAATCAATCAGAAGCACTGTGTACAATGTCACGAAGGGAGGCATTGATGTGCGATGGACATGTGTGACTTATCCACATGGTATTCTATAGTCTTCACAAAAAAGTTTCATAAGGAAAAGAAAAGTATTTGTATCAGCCCACTTTTTTCTTTTTTTTTTTTTAACCAAGGGCTATAAGAGGGATGTTTAGATAATTCTGATTTGTCAGTGGAAGTTTGACTGACATCATCACTAATTATTCTGCACAAGTGGGTTCTGACAGCTGCACTTTGAAGCCTGCTTCACCATCTTAATAAAGGAAAATAAACTAACTCATGGCAAGTGATGAGCACCTTAATTGTTTTTACTGCTACACTTAGTAGTATTAGAATTTCACTGATTATACTTAACAGGATTTCCGGGGTCATGAGGGTCCACACTGGATCTAAGTAGGCTTTTGACAATTTCAGGAAAGCAGAAATTACTGACTAATCTGGCTACAGCCAAATTTGGTCTTTCTATGAAAATAAAGGTTACCAGGTGTCCTACTTCTTTAGGGAATGTGCTACTTTTCAACAAATCACCCTGCAGATATGACCCAAAATAGGGCAGTAAAAATGTCTCTTTTTCTGTGACATGCCAGACTCTTCTCCTCTCTCAGCTTTGCCTCACTGAGTTTCCAGACCTTTCAGTGTCTGAGTTTGAAGTTTTTCCCAGAATAAAGAAACTTAGAATTTGAGAGTCCGTCCCATCACTTCTATATGAGAATGTTTCCTATAAGAGAATATGACCACAGAAAGAAAATATTCCACTAAGTTTACTAGACACATTTCAAGGTCGTTTATCTATGTCAACAATCTCTGTGGTCGCTCCAGACATCAGAATCAGGATTGGCTGTACTCAGCAATAGCACCAGCCCTGCCTGAAATGGCTTATTGCAGCATAATGAATGTTCAAATGTCACCTCCTCCAGGAAGCCTTCCCCAATCCATCACATCCTTCCACACATACATACAGCTGGCTGGAGCTAACCTTTCCATTCTTCTGTCCTTCCATAACTCTCCTTTTATATTTCTCTTCAAGTGAGTATAACAGGCTGCCTGGTATCCTGGGGTCTCCAGTGGAACAAAGTTCATGGCTGCTTCCTCTTCTTACATATCTCCGTGAGTTTGTGAGCCTTCAACCCATATTTCTAGGATAGGTTATTCCCTCTCCAGTTTGACAACATTTTATTCATGTCACCAAATTCTGGACAAATGTCCTCTACTGTGCTCTATTCTTCCTGTCTCCATACAGTTAGTCTAACCTTCCTTCACAATGTCAGACCCTTACACATTCTTCTCCTGCAGCACTCAATACTATATTGCAATTACTTCTTTACACATCTGTCTTCCTCACTAGACTGAATTCATCAGTGTAGGCGATGCCCAGTGGCCTTCCACAGAGCCCGGCACATAGTAGGTACTCATAGGACTTGACAATAGAAGCTCCTAACCAATCTCTACTTAACGATGGACTGATGATGAACTTGATGATGAACTTATTGCACATAGTAGACTATTCTCAGGTATTCCTGGATGTGGAAATGCACAGCTACTGAGGGTCAGTTTGTTATTCTCAAACCCGTTCATGCCACACTTTTGTTCTGTAATTACATAGTTTTGATTAAAATATTACATAAACTAATGAAATATGGCTATTTAAAATATGACTAGTTATTCCTACAAAAATCAAGTAAAATACTTTGTAAATATTCAATTTTGCTTTAGGTTTTTGTTTTGTTTTTACAAAAAACAACTGTCAAACTTGATGTGGGCAAAATGGCTATAACAGATTTGGAAAAAATATGAATGAATTCTGCAATTAGATTGCCTTGCAACTACCTTTAAAGAAACTGAAACAGAAACTTGTACATTATGGGTGTGGTTTAAGCAAATGAGAAAACACAGAATTGCAACCAGTGGATACTTACTTAAAAAAAAACTTTATTCTATTAAAATATTAGTGAACAAAAGTACATATGTGTTTTAATTAAAATAAAATGTCTATTTTAAATTTATTTAAATTGCTGTTAATTTAACTACTAGGCATAGGATTAGAGGGATTCAACTGTAATTGTTTTATGTCCTTGATAGGGCTTGGCAAATTAGGGGTACCCAATGATTGAATAATTATAAATTAATGAACCTATTATGCCTTACTTGGATTTTATTTATAAAAACGTGTCCTTTTTGGACACATCCTCTTGAGTAAATGTTGATATTTCACATGAGGTAAAAGTGAGAGGAAACAAGCTTTTCATGAACTGGCTGAAGTGTTCAAAATTCAAATACGATTTTCCACATTTTTGCAAAGCTAACTGAAATTCGATACACACTTTGTAGTCAATCTACTTAAGAGGGATTGATTGTTCCTCCTTGGTTGCTTCTGACTGTCACTGCTATTTACCTGCATAAAGAAGCACCACAGAATTTATAGCTATACTAAAGGCCCAGTGCATGACATTCGTGCAGGGGGCGAGGTGGGGTGGTCGCTCAGCCCAGCCTGTGCCTTCTTACAGTCTGGGAGCCCTCGGGGGATGTTCAACTGCATGGGGAGCAGGCCTAAGCCGGCAGTTGGACATCCCCATGCACATAGTAGACTATTCTCAGGTATTCTTGGATGGTGGAAATGCACAGTTACCGAGGGTCAGTTTGTTATTCTCAAACCCATTCATGCCACACTTTTGTTCTGTAATTACATAATTTTGATTAAAATATTACATAAACAAATGAAATATGGCTATTTAAAATATGACTAGTTATTCCTACAAAAATCAAGTAAAATACTTTGTAAATATTCAATTTTGCTTTAGGTTTTTGTTTTGTTTTTATAAAAAACAACTGTCAAACTTGATGTGGGCAAAATGGCTATAACAGATTTGGAAAAAATATGAATGAATTCTGCAATTAGATTGCCTTGCAACTACCTTTAAAGAAACTGAAACAGAAACTTGTACATTATGGGTGTGGTTTAAGCAAATGAGAAAACACAGAATTGCAACCAGTGGATACTTACTAAAAGAAAAACTTTATTCTATTAAAATATTAGTGAACAAAAGTACATATGTGTTTTAATTAAAATAAAATGTCTATTTTAAATTTATTTAAATTGCTGTTAATTTAACTACTAGGCATAGGATTAGAGGGATTCAACTGTAATTGTTTTATGTCCTTGATAGGGCTTGGCAAATTAGGGGTACCCAATGATTGAATAATTATAAATTAATGAACCTATTATGCCTTACTTGGATTTTATTTATAAAAACGTGTCCTTTTTGGACACATCCTCTTGAGTAAATGTTGATATTTCACATGAGGTAAAAGTGAGAGGAAACAAGCTTTTCATGAACTGGCTGAAGTGTTCAAAATTCAAATACGATTTTCCACATTTTTGCAAAGCTAACTGAAATTCGATACACACTTTGTAGTCAATCTACTTAAGAGGGATTGATTGTTCCTCCTTGGTTGCTTCTGACTGTCACTGCTATTTACCTGCATAAAGAAGCACCACAGAATTTATAGCTATACTAAAGGCCCGGTGCATGACATTTGTGCACTGGGCAGGGGGCAAGGTGGGGTGGTTGCTCAGCCCAGTTTGCACCTTCTCGCAGTCCGGGAGCCCGCGAGGGATGTTTAACTGCATGGGGAGCGGGCCTAAGCCAGCAGTTGGACATCCCCCCAGGGGTCCTTAGCACTGCCACAGAGGCGCTGCCACCACCGCTGTGCTCACCATCCTTGAACTGGTTTCTGGCTGAGCAGCACTCCCACAGGCACTGACCACCAGGGGGCAGCTCCTGCATTGAGCGTCTGCCCCCTGGTGGTCAAGTGTGCGTCATAGCGACCGGTCTTTCTGCCATTTGGTCGATTTGCATATTAGCCTTTTATTATATAGGATTTCCATAGTATAACTAGCTGTGCTGAGTATGCTGAACTAGACTGTTAGCAGCAGGATAGTAAGATAGGATACTTAAGAATTAGTTAAGACTGATGGGCCACTAACTAGGGGAATCTCTCACACTAGTTAATAAATTCGGCCAAATTCATATATGTATGTGTATAGATGAAAGTACAATTCTGGGATGCATCTCAGACTGACAGCTCTAAATTATAACTGAAAACTACATGTCCTTTTATCAAAGAAAGTCACTGGAAAATGTTCCCTCTTAGGCCTCATAAATATATGTTTACATTATTGATGAGTAGAGCTACATGGAAATCATAACTTGCTTTAGGGATTGCTATTACAGACACTGATTAGAACACTCCATTTGAAAGTATAATTAAATGCATAGAGTCTTTAAACTTGAATTGCAACAAAACATAGAAGCTATCTGAAAACGTTTTATGGGTCATATTAATATGTGTGTGTCCCCAGTAAACATAAAATATATATTTGTTGTTGAATAATGTGCTCTGTCTATATCCGTGTTGATGAGTAGATCTACATGGAAATCATAACTTGTTTTAGGGGTTGCTATTACAGACACTGATTAGAACACTTCATTTGAAAGTATAATTAAATGCATAGAGTCCTTAAACTTGAATTGCAACAAAACATAGAAGCCATCTGAAAATGTTTTATGGGTCATATTAACATGTGTGTGTCCCCAGTAAACATAAAATATATTTGTTGTTGAATAATGTGCTCTGTCTATATCCTTCATGAAGATGATATTTACTCAGCAGTATCTTAACTCTCACTCCACGATATTGCAAAAATAATGATCAATAGAGAAAATACTGCAAAACATCTCTTTCAATATTGACTTTAAGTTTCTAGAGCACAAGAAAGGCCTGTTTAAAACTTTTAGGCTCACTTACTGATAAGAGTGAGCAAAACAAAATCACCTTAACCAACACCATGAATTATCATGAGCAGTTCCTGTCACCTTGGTTAATGTTTCTAGTAAAACCATTGCTTTCTGAAAGTTTTTATTCAACATTTTCATTTTCTAAGTTTCTTGTTTTACTCAGAAGGTAGGGTCAAATCAAATGATAACTCAAAGTGACTAATATATATAATATCTATCTATCTATATCTATCATGTAGACGTTCATACGTATTTTTACTACATAGATATGTGTATGTTTGTAAATAATTTTTCCAATGATGGCTTGAAGCTTTATCTAAAATATTCCTGTTTCAAATTTAATCCTGTTGATAGGCTTATTCAAAAGAGAGACCATATTGACAATTAGCAGAGATCAATAATTGCCTAGCATAGAGAGGATTTTTTCCCCCCTCTATGTTTTAGTTGCCCAAGAGAGTAATCCGAATGCCTTATCCTCACCCCTGGTGAATGCCCTGTGTATTAAGTGGGTGATCTGAATGCCTAATTCCTAAACCCTTTGGTGGCAATCTTAATCCATAAATTAACAATATTTTCTATTTATAATCTAACCTAAGCTACCAGGGTTTTCTCATCCTGATAGATACAATAAACATTTTTAAATACTTATCATTAAGTATGAGTTTTTAGCAAATGCAACTACTGTAGTATGGTTGGGACTAAACATGATTACAAAAATCTCTTCATCAGTTACCAAAAAATTGCAAGTCCACCATTGAAAGTATTTTTATGTCTCATCTAAAATAACCTATTACTACTCCACGTCATCCAATTGTAGCAGCAGCCAAAATTCACCCAGTGTTATTCCTCCTCCTACCCCATGTTGGTTTGTGGGTCTTGCAAGCGGGTATAAGGGAACAAAGAAGAGGAGTTTAAATTATGAGAAATTGTTTTCATATAAATTTTCATCAGAAACTTTAAAAAGCTGGGAGTTTGCTGGAATGCCAAATCTTGGTGCATCGTTGCAGACTGACTAAATCATAACCTCTGGGGATCAGTCGGACTCAGCAACTGGTGTTTTAACAAATGTCCAGGTGACCTAGGTGCCTGCTCACGCATTATCCCAGAGACAGATCTTGCTGTTGAGGACCATTTTCACATACGCATACACCACCAATTCTTTTAACGGTCTGATGCGTAACATTCATCCCAGGGGCATTTTAATATCACTGGTCTGCAGCTATATTCATCTGAAACTTTGGTGAGATCATTCCAAATAAACTGCTAAGAAAATGAGAAGTAAATTTCTTCAAAGGTTCTCTAACCAATTTGATGGAGGTTTTATCATCTTAGCATTTCTATTCTCAGGTAGGAAACTGCTTGAAGAGACAGGAGTAAATATGGAAGCCACCAAATGACTCTGTGGATTTATCTTGAGGCAGGTTCGGCTGCGGAGAAACTGCTTCCTGACAGATTGTTGACCAAGATAGACCATTTTATAGCAGCTGTTTTTATTTTCTTCAGTTTTTGTCTAACTTGAAAAATGTGGTTCTTTAGAGTGCTCCTCTACTAATCCTCTCTGTCAAGAGTTTTACTAGCCTTCACAAGATATGTATGTAGATTATAATATATTTTTTAACAATAAGATATAGATAATATAACATTATGTTTCAATAACTCCATTTAGAGGAAAGGATGCTTGGAGGAAAACTTGTTTATCTATTATTCAGAATGCGAAGGTATTGCAGGTGCGTCATTAAAGAATTTGAATAAATAGGACTATGCATCCTTTAGAAAAAGCAGAGTAGGCCTAGAAACACTTTCTGAAAGCTCTGATCTCCTATTTTAAGAAATCCAAGTGTCCAGGCTAATGGTAAACCAGGACCTTACAGTCTAATTCCTCCCCACTCAGTGTGGGTAGCCTTTAGAGTCATAAGGAATTTGACACTCACCATATAAAAGCTTTTCCTGTGAGTATCCCAAGATTTATGAGAGCAGCATGTCTTTCGTTCTCTTACTTTCCCAGAGTCTTGACTTGAAAGTCTCCTGGGACTAGAAGAGCCAAGGCCCGCAACAATCATCCCACATCCACACAACAGAACTCTTAGCCCCAGATTCCAGAACTACTGGACCTTAGAGGGAATTTAAGGGGCACTGAAATCAATGGTCAGCTGAAAAAAATGAAGTCAGGGAGATAAAAAGGTTATCCACCCCACACAATGGCAAAGAGCCAGGTCTCCACATTGTCAGGCAGAGCCCTCAGTCTCAGGTCACTAGCCTTCCTCACTGCCAGTGTCATCCTAATGACTAAATGTCCTCACCACAGGGATGTTTTTACAGAGCTAATTCTGGGTATATACTCTAAACCCTTTCCAATTCCATATAAACTTATATGAAGATGCTTCCAGCCAAAACAATTATGAAATAACTTTTTAACTTAAAAAGGTAAATATTTGAAATATTATCCTTGTATTCTTTTATTTGTCAAAATTCACCTTGTAACACAGTTAAATACCACAGCTAGGAAAATCAGTGATTTTATTTATATAACTAGAGGCCCAGTGCACCTCCGGCTGGCCCTGCCTGATTAGGGCCGATCAGCTGGGGGTTGGGGGAGGATGGGGGCAGGGATGACCAGGGGGAGGGGCCGTGGGCAATTGACTGGCTGGCCCCACCCCCTAGTGGAACTCCAGGTCGAAATCCCGGTGGAGGGGACAATTTGCATATTAGCCTTTTATTATATAGGATAGGTTGTCACCAGAAAAATAACTGATGTACTAGAACACCAAGTGGGCTAAATTCACCAACTGTCATCACCTTAATTAACCTATCAACCAAAAACTAGTACACCAAGTGGGCTAAATTCGCCAACTGTCATCACCTTAATTAACCTATCAACCAAAAAGTTGGAAAGTTCAGTGCTCATACTTATGCATATTACCCTTGGTGGGGCAGTGGATTAGTTCAGGCACCACAAGCTCTGAGAACACAACGAGGTGATTTTAAACCAGTGGCCATTCACCCTCTAGGTGACATGGGTCAATGTCTACAGATACTTTTAGTTGCCATAAATTGGGGGATGTTATTGACATCTAGTTGAGTAAGGCCCAGGGGGATAGTAATTTGTTCCTGTTTAGGTGTTTATGGCCACTTATACTAATAAGATGTTTGCCTTAGTTAATGTGGATTTACCAAGGCAGCGAAATTGAAATACTGCATTTAAAATAGGGTGTGTACCCTGTGTTTTTTGTGGCTTTCTGCAATAGAGATAATTGTAATAAAGCAGATGGCATTTAATTTCACCATCCAGTTTCTACTATACTCTGTGATAAGATTATACAGAGGACCATGGATGTCTAATACATATTTATGGTTTGTGGGAAAAAAAAAGTTCATGAAATGATTTATGCTCTCTTCCTTTCTAGAGAACTGTGATAGCATTTCCCTCTTTTTCTAACGTGTACAGAGTACCTGTTGCCGGGGCAATCACTGATTTAGTACAACATGTTTTTCCCTCCTTAATAAAATTAGTTTCCATTCCTGCCAAGAAGGAACATATTAATTTACCCATTATGCTGGCATAGGGGAGTTGAAGGCCACAGACCTAGTCATTTACACAAAGATTCCCAGAAAGACAACTGTTAGTATCTTTTAGGCGAAGAACTCTACCCCAGTCCCAGAGAGGAAGTGGGATGCTGAAGTAAAGGATTCTGGAACTAAGGAGGTAAGGTCTCTCTTCCTTCCCACAAAGTTTCCCAGAAGAGTGTGAAACCTCAGACTCCCTTAGACTATCCTATCTGCCTCAACAAACTAATTCTCCTAATGAATATAGCTTTACAAGGCCACAGATGTCCAGAACACAGGGACTCACTAGCCAATGCTTTTTAGAACGACGATTAATCTACTTACCTCTGAGGGTAAGGTAACCACAATGACAACAAAAACAAACAAAAGAATCCTTTGAGGTGACTAATATAAGCGGTAGGAACACCTTGTTGAAGAAACCGAAATCAACAGTTCTATTCTTGATAAAACAAAGAGTCTTGGTTGAATCTCCTGGCTGGTTGAACACTTTCCGGTGTTACATAAATCAGATCTTAAATCTGATCTAGCCTCACTATTCAGACCGCAGCATGCCTATCAACACACTGATGTAGAACCATGTCCAGGCCTGTCTGATGGCAATGGTCTGTGCTAACCTGGATTTTTATAACTGACACTCCAAGCTGGAGAGGCCACGTTCTTCCCAATATCTCAAGTCAAACCCACTGGCTGTCCTGCCCGTGGTGTTCCATTAAGTCTGCCCTAACCCTACTGGGAAATACCACCTACCTGGGCTAGAGCATTTGAGTCAGAGGAAGAGAAAATAAAGAGTGACTTAGGCTCCCTACCTTTTCTGATTGTTTACTGCCCTAAGAGAAGAGAGGTAGTGAAGGGAATAGAAACAAAAGTGGAACTGAAACTTTTTTCAATTTTCAGAAATGTCTGCTTATTATTAGAGTGATGAGAACTCAAAATTAAGATGTGGAGAAGATTAGAGATGTGGAGTGAAAGGCCTTATCCAAAGGCTTTGTAAAATTGGATCCTAGCTTACCTAGGAGCCTCAATGAATGAAAGGCCTGTTTTAAATGAGTGCAGATGAGGGAGAAGACTCTTCATTTTTACTAATAGTATGCAAGGAGAATGAACACACACTGCAATTTAAGCTGACCACTACAGCCATTCATATTGTTCTATAAATTCAGCATATTTTCTACTGTTTTTCACTAGAAGCAAAGACCTGGCTATGCATTTCCTTTGAACATCATGGAAATGGACAAGGGTTTAAACAGAAGAAAGATACTACTTGCTGAAATCTTAGATGTTTTGCTGAAAATACTCTTAAAGGAATACATCTCTGTTAGAAAAACAAAAACCTGTGATAATGTTTTTAAAGTAATTGGTTTCTAAGGGAAAATGTGAGAAATATGTAATTGGGAGCAAATATGCATTCCATTGGGCTAAGTCCCTTCTTCTGCTTTAGATCCTCAGTTCACATACAGAAAGTATTTGTTAATTAGGCAGCAACTGGAGAGGCATCACCTTCCCTGTAGATGTCAGTTGTTCACTCAATCATGAATCTCTAAGGTTACATAAAGCTATGGATGGTCTGCAAACCACTTAGAGTTCAGACTTCAATTCTGTTGCCAATAATAATAATGTTATTATTATTAATAACTAGAGGCCCGGTGCATGAATTCATGCACCAGTGGGGTCCTTCAGCCTGGCCTGAGGGGTCGGGCCGAAACCAGCTTTCCGACATCCCCCGCGGGATCCCAGATTGTGAAAGGGTGCAGGCCAGGCCGAGGGACCCTACCGGTGCACCATAGGGGCTGGGGAGGGAAGTGGGAAGTTGGCCAGCTGGGGAGGGACCTCAGGAGGGCTCCAGGGTGTGTCTGGCCCATCTCGCTCAGTCCCGATGGGCCATATCCCAGCAGCAAGCTAATCTGCCGGTCAGAGTGTCTGCCCCCTGGTGGTCAGTGCACATAATAGCGACTAGTTGCCTATCTGCCCCATGGTGGTCAGTGCACGTCATAGGGAGCGGTTGAGTGGCCTTAGCATATCATTAGCATATCATGCTTTGATTGGTTGAATGGCCAACCGGTTGACAGGACACTTAGTATATTAGGCTTTTATTATATAGGATACCATTCATTCTATCCAAGTAGCCTATTGTAAATTTAATAACATTAGAAAACAATGAGCAAAATTTGAAAGCAATGGCTTTTAAAACAAGACTGCATCGAAGGATAATAGGCAATGCAACACCTTTTCAATTGCCTACACAGCCTGGAAAAAACAATTGACAATGAAAAAGTGTGATGAGAAATACCTGATTAACTCATTAACTTTGGAACCTGATGGTTCACTAAAAGGAGAAAAAAATTATTTGTATAAATAAGATGTTTTCTCCATTAAGCACTATCCTTTTAGCCACTATATTCTCTAAAAACCAAGTAGAACATGAGAAGAGAAATAAAGGAAATGAGCCAGGAAAACTAGAGGTTGCTGTGTAATCCAGTGGCGATGACTTGACTTCTTAGGTCAGCCCTCCAGCTGGTCTGTAGGGACCTCCCCCTCAGGGTGGTGCTGGGAAGGTATGCTGTCTCACTCAGTCTGCAGAAGATTTGACAGGTTCTAAGCAGGAAGACCAGGTTTAAAGGCATAATTCCTATGGCCCTGGGAAGGTAATGTCCTCATGTTACTTCCTTAACTGAAAAAATGGCAATGAGTGTATCTCAGTATTCCATGTAGTAACTGGATGAGTGAGTTTTACTAAACAGAAAAAACTAAACTGTTGTTTTATAGATTAAGTAAAAATAAATACACAGTGCTGAAAGCAATTCCTGGTACACATTGAGTATCCAGTCATGTGTCTGACTCCATCCTTTCCCTTTCTGTCTGAGATGCACTTCAGTGCTCAGTGTTAGTGGTGTCAACACGTGTTGAGCGAATGTGTCCATTTGATGGTCTAACTTTTCTCAGTTGATTAAAAAGAGTATTATGGATAATAGAGTTAAGGATCAGTACCCACAAGGATTAATTGGCTTGTTTTATTCCATAGTTAAAGGCCATCTCAGCCAAGTATTTCTTTGCTTACAATGAGGACAGGGAAGAGAACTAACCACAGATCTGCTCTCACTGCTCATTGTTTTCTAATGCAAGAAGCATGGCCTCTGATCATGGGCATGAGCACCATCTGCGTACTTGAAAGTGTTTATTTTGTCATTATTATATTTCTGCATACATTTGAGAAGCCTGGCCATTCCCTATGAGACCACTCAACTCCGGTTGCACATTAAAATCACTTGTGTAGCTTCATAATCATGTCAATGCTCAGGCCCCACACTGAAAAAGTGGAACAAAGCTTTCTGAAATGGACACGATTCCCACCAGGATGACCACCCTGTGAATCAATAGAAATAGAGATCATGGGTCAAAGAAAACCATTCTCTTTCTCCCCAGGGACACCAGCATTTGCACGGATCTCTAAGGCTGGCTATGTGACCCAGAGCACTTTCTTAAAGTGGGACACAGCGTGCTCTGAATCCAGACCTGACACTGAATTTACTACGGTCGGGTAGCTGCTGCCTTATGGAGAATGGCCCCCGGGACACTGCACTTACACATTAAACAGCTGAGCCAACGGATGCTTTAACTGCCAGGGAAATGACAGAATGGGGAGACCCTCTGTTCATCTGACATGGGTGCCAGCTTGGCAAAGGCGTATGTTTTCCCTGCAGTCATTGAAAGAAAATAATCTAGTAACTCCTTTGGCCTCCTAGCTCTCAAATAACAGAGCCACATTTTCTTTTCTAGCTTATCCTCAACACAAACTGAACTCCAGGTTAAGAGAAGCAAAGGGGTGCCTTGGTGTCTTTTTCTAGTCTTGACATGCTTTTCCAGTTCTTTGGACTGGTCTGGCCTCTAAGCTGGCTGGCGTTCCAGAGAAGGCCATCAGTCAGTACTGTCACAGAGTGGCCTTCTGAGCTATGTCACTCACAAACACATCATGTCTACAGGTACTAGTACATCCTTTCCCCACCATATGTCATTTGACTGTCCTGTTCCCAGTTATTGGTGGCATATTGTTTTTTTCTACTATATGTTGTGAAGTTTTCAATAATTTATAAAATTACAGTGACAATACAAGATCATTATAAAATTATAACTATAAAATTATCATATTATATAATTATAAAATGGATACCAAAGGTTAACCATTGTTCAACACAATTTCCAAACACTTGGCGTGTCTACATCTTCTTTTTGGTTTTTACAAAAATCCAATCACAGAATAGTCAATATGGTGCAATCTTTGTTTTTCATGAAATAAAATATATAAATATCTCTTCATCAAAACTATTCATTTAGAATATTATCTTTAAAGGTATTTCGATCTCTCCTTGTAATTTACATTAAATTTCCATATTGATAAATATTGAGCTGTTTTGGATATTCTGCTGTTTTAAACCATGCTAAGAGGATGCTTGTAGCTCTTCAACTGCTATTATACTGTCATGACTGACCAACGATGATAATCTTCCTAGGCATTTGGCAACATATTCTGATGTTTCCAAAGCCAGTTGCTGTGGCTTATTACCAAGAAACAAACCAATCTGCACTACAGTCACATGTGAATGCTTCGAAAGGAAGAAGCACTGCTGTAACTCTGTGCTTGCTATTGGTAAGGAAGAGGAAAGGGGCCAGAAAAAACCCAGTCTTAGGTTCTGCCCTTTTGCCATTTAAAACTGCCATTTAATTTTTCAAATCACTGATGGTACCTAATCACTTGTTATTAATCTCTTCTATTTCCTTTTAAATATATTTTTGTCACACATATTCATCCTGTGACTAGGTCTGGGTGGAATGGAAATGTGTTCAAGTGGGTCCTGTGTTTGCTGGGGTGACATATGAATAGGCCTGGAGCATGCAGCCCCTTTTTACTGAGGTGTTGGAGCAGGACAGTAATAAAGTCCATTAGAGGCGGGGAAAAAAAATACTGAAATGAGGAATGGGGAGGTGCGAACAGCCCAGAGCCCCAAATGAGATAGCATCTCAAAAAGGTATCTGTAAGGCCTAGTTCAGTGGTTGAGCATCGACCTATGAACCAGGAGGTCACAGTTCAATTCCTGGTCAAGTCACATGCCCAGGTTGCAGGCTCGATGCTTAGTGTGGGGCCTGCTGGAGGCAGCCAATCAATGACTCTCTCATCATTGATGTTTCTATCTCTCTCTGCTCTCCCTTCCTCTCTGAAATCAATAAAAATATATTTAAAAGAAAAACAAACAAACAAACAAAAGAAAGGCATCTGTCAGGAGTGGTAGTTAGAAAGTCCACTTATTTGCTGACAGTTCCATGGCTACTGGGGACAGAATAGCTAGGCAGAGAAGAATCACTTCATTCCCTTTGCTTGGGTCAGAGCAGGCCATTCTTCTTTTCAGAGGAAGTGATCAAAGATTCCCTATCAGTTTCTTCCCAACAGGCAACCTGGAAGGCAAGTGGCAGCTAACAAATCCCCGTGGGGAGACTGAAGCTGAGACTGGCTGTCAGGACTGTGAGAGGCCTCCCTGGCCTCCTCTTGCTCCCCTCCCCCACCCTGAATCAAGGCTCTTTGGGAACCACTGTTCCCCAGCAAGAGCACACGCAGGCAGGCTGTGGTCACTGGCGCTTTGCTCTAGGTCAGGCCCCTGGAACATGACTTCTGCAGAAGCCTCGCAGGGGAAGTCAGCTGAAGGAATTTCACTCAGGTCCGGAATGACCCAGTCTCCAGAGGGCTGGATCCAAAAAATAAAGAGGCTGCAATTTTTTATCTGACTCTCCCAGAATGAAAAGCCATTTACATACTCCCTCGGGGCCTTATTCGTATGTTTCCCAAAATGCTACACTGTGGGAAACACTAATATTAAATAAATAGCCCCTCTCTCTTTTACCAAGGACATCTAAAAAAATCAATGATGAAAAACTGGAATGCTGTTTTCAATTGCTAAAACGAACAAAATGAAAACCATCATTTTCCTAAATTCCATAGCCAATTAAGAACCGATATCACTAGTCACTATATTCAAGTCCATTTAACAAATAGGTGTCAGTTTAAGGAGAACAGAGTCAGAGGCTGAAGGCAGATCTTAGAACTGAAAGATGAAAGTGTCATGGAGGGGAGACTCATCCAGCAGAGAAAGAGAAAAGGGATCAGATGGGATCTGAGAATTCACCAAGGAGACCAGAAATGGTGCCAGTCAAAACATTCCTGGCAAGGGAGCAAATGCATTTAAAAAGCAAACCCTACTTTCACTGGATTCTTCTTTTCTACTCTCTTAGTTTCTCTGGGCCTGTGAGTACACGTCATTTATAAAACTTGAGATGGTCAGATGGAGAGAAAGGGGGAGAGGGGGAGGTAGGCAGGCAGGAGGAAATGAGAGGTTGTATCCACTGACAAACTCAGCGGTGACTGGACTGCCTGCTCCAGAGGGAGAAGGGGGGAGGGGAGGTGGTGGAGTGCCAAGGCAGAGAAAGGTGCCAGCTCCCTTGCACAAAGGGGGCAGGGGAAGGCTCCTCTCAGAAAACCGAGAGACAGATTTTGGTGGTGATGTCAGAAATGGAGCATCTGCCTTCTAAGGACTTTGCCAAGTGGCACAGGGGGCCGGAGCCAGAGTGCCAGCTCTCTCTGTAATAGGAGAGGCAGGAAATGGGCAGGGAGCATGAAACTCAGTGGGAAGAGCCACAGTTGAAGGACACGAGCAAGAGAAGAAACAGGGAGGAACATGCAAGCTTGGTATCCCGGGTGAGGAAGACATTGTATTTTATGTTTGCATGGTGTTCTATGGTTTACAAAACATAGACTCCAGCACACAGAAACCTCACAGGGATTGGGGAGGCCAGCACATTATCATGACTGTCCAGGTGAAGAAACTGTCACCCAGAAATAGGTGATACGTTTCATCACAAGAATCTGTACATGGGTCTAAGGTTCTCATGTTCTTCCTACTGCATCTGAGCAGCTGCTCTGGGGCAGGTCTGCACTACATGGGTAGGGTGCGAAGGGCTTTGTCAATGGCCATGCATTCTTAAATTGCTAGTTATTACTATCACTAAATTGCTAGCCTTGTTATTACGCCATTTCTCACCTGAAAACAGCCATTCTTCCCAGGAGTAGAAGGAAAGAAAACACAAACTCTGAGTTTAGGAGGAAAAAAGAAGGTATCTCCCAAACATGACATCAAAGTCCTAACTCACCCATTGGCCGCCAAGAGAGCCTCCTTTGACTTCTAAGCCAGTGTCTCCCAAGGAAGACAGATGTTGGCCTCTCCTAGCTTCTAAATCATCTTGCTCTGCTGCCTCCCCAACTGCGGCTTCCTTGTATTACCAGCCCTCTTTAGGAACACTACAGATAAGTGACAAATCTTCATCAACAAGAAATAAATGAGGATACGGTATCAAATCTGAGGTTTCTGGTGACTCCAAATACAGTATTGATTTTAGTATCTGTTTCATAAAGAAACATTTCATTGGGTTTGGTTCCTCACTTAATTTCATACGGCCCCAGATCGCATTGGGTTTGCTATTGAATCAGGCCTTGATTGACCTTCTGTGTTGCTACTTTGCAGAGAGTGAAAGCAATATGACATCCCTGAGAGACTGCTGGACACCAAGGAGAGAGACCCAGGTCTCAAGTCTGACTCAGACTCCACCTCCCAGTAACTGGCTATAAAATCCTAACAGTGGCTTTCTTTGAGTTCCTGTTATGGGCCACACGCTTTACATGCAGTATCTTTAACCCTCACAGTAACATGCAAGGTAGATCTAAAACCTCTCTATAGGTAAGAAACTAACAAGGAAGTAGAGAGCTTGACCAAGGTCACTCAATCAGCACACAGGAAAGTCACCCTTCCTTGCATCTAGAACTGCAAAACTTTCAACTTTTTCCACTACACCAAAAAATCATTTTCCCCTCATCTACTCTACAAATTTCTAAGATGATGAATGGTGTCTTTTGAAGGTTGCTTTTAAAATAAGTTTGTATTTATAGAGTTCTACACATGTACCCACCTGCAAATCTGCTTTTCCCCTTCATGTTGAGTGTGTGGCTGACTCCTAAGGTCAAGTTCACATGTAGCTCTGTAGCCTTGGAGGAGAGTCCATTTTTCCAGCCACCGAAGAGCCACATTTTTATGACAACAGGTGCCTCATCACTCCAAAAACTGAAATGATTGCCTAAAACTATACTACTACAAACTACACAAAACTGATGTCTAACAATTATAGTTACCCCTAATCTACATTTCTTCATAAAATTTAGCAATAAAAAATTCCTGTTCTTAATTGTATTCAACACATGTAATTGTACTTAAAGCAGCATTTCAGGTTGAAATTCTCAAAAATTTGAGTGTAATCACAAACTAAGATGTTTAATTTTGGTATTTTCTGTTATTAAATGTATACTTCAAATAGTGGGATCAACCACCTTCTTGGTCCCTGGCTTTGAACTGGCTTGCCCTCCACTCGAGCATTCTTCCCCCTAGTCTATTCGACTGCATGCACAGACATCCTTCAAGGGCTACTTCATATCCAATATCTTAAAACATAAATTTCCCTCTTCTAACCACAGTCTCCTTTCTGGCCATTTCTTATCTATCTTTTTGATTGACTTCAATCAGTTTCCAAGCTCTATAGGTTCTTAGTTCACAGAGTCTCTTGGGTATATCCCTTCCTTTCATTCTGCCTCCCTTGGATGTTCAAGTTCATATCCAGTTCTTAGCCAAGTCAACTAACACACCTGTACAAAAGTTCCATCAGATGAACTTTCATAGAACATGAACGTAATATTAACTCCTGCTCAACGAGATCAGCCACTTGCCCTCTGATAATTAAAAAGTCTACTTAACTTGGCATTCAAGGCCTTTGAAAAGTTGAACCCAACTAGCCTTTTCAATGTTATCATCCAAACAGCACTTATTTCAGGATTCTATACCTTACTAGCCCATTCATGAGCACTAACTGTGTTAGCTATATTCCTTAAACAAGCTGAAAGTTTCCCTGCCTCTGTACTTGCTCAAGCTATCTCTGCCTCTTGAACTCCTTTGCCCAAGCTAGATGGTTAGAATGTTACCCGCATCTTTCCAGGTTTAAATCCTCACTTTGTTTTTCTCCTATGGTATTTTCATCGAGATTCCTTTTTTATAGATATTTATATACATTTCTTCTCTCTTACTAAATGTAATGTTGTATTCATTTTAATGCCTAGTAAAGTGCTTGCACAGTGTAAAAACTTTTGAATGAGTGGGCTAGTTAAAAAAAACAACAACACTTTGAATTCTTAATATGCATTTCTTTGTATGTTAAATAAATATTCCCCAAAGCCAAAGCTTATGGATAAGTATTTGTATCTATTTCTACATACTGATATAACATTTTTGTATGTGTGGCTGTGCAATTCATTAAAATAAGTAAAAATTTTTAATCTTTTTTGTTGAGTATCTGAGTCTAAATACAGAAGGAAGTGCTCATTGAAACACTGTATGCAGTCACGCATACAGTTTGACATGCACAGATTGCCCCACATCTGAAATTCTAAGTGTATAATTCTAGGCTTTTATTGATGAAAACATAGGTGCTAAACAGCACCTCCAATTTCACGTTGACTTTTGTCATGACCCAGATTAATACTCACTTTCCCCTCACTTATGGCCGCCATATGGCCAGTGCTGAAGAAAAACTGTCTCCACAGGGCTTCCCTCCCATCTTTTCCACCACAGGGAAGTGAAAAGAAGCTCACCTTGACTACACCATCATTACCTGCTCCTCTAACTTTGTGCTCCAGTAAATTACCTCTCTCAGATGAAAGCCTTGGCTGTTAGCGGCTGACACAACTGCAATCATTTTATTTTTATTTGTGACTTGCTGAGGCACAGTTAACAAAATTAAAGCCATGAATTTCTCCCCTAATTAGGCATTTGCACGTTTCATAAATGACACTCATATGTACACAATATAGGTTCCATGCACAATACACATCAATAGCATCCCATGAAGGCATTTTGGAACTTACGTTTAGATTTAAATCGGTATTTAAAGTTAATCCTCACTGAATAGGAACCACTGAAAAGGAGGCAAGCTTGGAAAGTACCAAGCAATTTGGCATTATTCGGTGCAGCATGCCAATTAGCTTTATTCCAAAGCAAACATTTTGCAAAGCAAAAAATTCTCCCTATAACCCAAGCATTAAGAACGTAGACTCTTAATTACTCAAGAAGGAGGTGCATTTGCTCCATGGTTAGCAGTGTGTACAGCCCAAGGAGCTTTCTCAATGGCCCCCTTCCAAAGAGCCCCAGCCTGGATCCACTCCCTCATTCCCCCCAGGTTGCAGGAGCCAACACCTGTGCCCATTAGATTAGCTGCAGATTTTAAGGAAGACAGTGTTGTCCGCCAATGAAGTGCTTAGTTCTTTGCCCTCACTTTCCCTACAGGAGTAATAAATTCAGTTGAATCCTTTACTTCATCTAAAATAATCAAGTCATTGACCTAACCCCTAGGTACTCTAGGCGACCTTATCAATAACCTGGAAAACCTCTCGGTTATAATTTCCTCTCTCTCATTCCTCCGTTCATATGCAGTTAGCTTGAAATTCAACATTAGCTTCGGAATAGTCAGGGAACTTTTATTGCAAGAGATTCAAAAGGTACAGAACTGATTCATAGAAAGTACTCTGGCATCGCAAACAGAAGTGTAACTAATGATGAATAATAATTACATTGTCTCTGAAGGCAAGATCATGAAAATACAGCTATGAAGTAAAAAAATAAAGATAAAAGAATAAACTCCTGCCGAAACCGGTTTGGCTCAGTGAATAGAGCGTCGGCCTGCGGACTGAAAGGTCCCAGGTTCGATTCTGGTCAAGGGCATGTACCTGGGTTGCGGGCACATCTCCAGTGGGAGATGTGCAGGAGGCAGCTGGTCGATGTTTCTCTCTCATCGATGTTTCTAACTCTCTATCTCTCTCCCTTCCACTCTGTAAAAAATCAATAAAATATATTTAAAAAAAAAAAAAAAGAATAAACTCCTGAATGGGGCCATATGTGTCCTAAAGAACATAAGTAGAAAGCTTTTATTGCTTTTGAACATTGAGTGTCACTATTTCATTTGATTATTTTACAATGTAACTTTTTTAAACTTAAGATGATCATAGATTTGCAGACCCACTGGTATCTAATAGGACATATTCACCTGATACTATCAACATAAAGCAGTTCCATGAATGTTAATATACAGGAGTGTGCAAAAGTAGGTTTACATTTGTGAGTAGGTGGAGCACAGAGATTATTCTTGTTGAGTTAATAGAGCTATTGTAATAATCATAACCTGCTTGACAACTGTAAATCTACTTTTACCCAACCCTGTATTTCTCTACAGCTTTCTCACTTGTCTATCATCAGTGGAAGAAATGCTACTCTTGATATATACTTTATAACAAATCTTTTTTTCTCCATTGTTCTTATATGTATATGTCCATGATCACCAAACCTTATATATTTTTAGTCATTTGAATAAACTGAGATCACTTCTACACTACATCTGTAATGCATGGCTTTTGCCAGTGCCTTCAGGAATACATTTTTTTTGCAGTAGATATGGTGATTTGGAGGGGCCACATTAAAATATATAATTTTATGCAACAGCTATTATACTTGTTCAATTCAATATCCCCAAAGTTTGTGCATGTTGGGGAATCAAATTCAAGAAATTTTAAGTAAATTTAATGAATTATAATTTCTTTATTGGCCATCAATCTCCTAGATTCTTTGAAAGATAAAATATGGGCCCTGAGGATGGTTGGTCTTATTTAGGATGACATTTCTTACACTTCCATGATTGGAAAGTAGAACTAAAGCATTTCAGAGGATTCAAGTGGGCACGAGTACACTGCTTCCTAGCTCGAAATGCATAATTAACCAGAAAGCTAGATGTCAAACAGCTAAATAGACTGTGCAAAAATGACCCCATTGCTCTTCAAGTGAAGGCTGAAAAGTAGGGTGCCATGGTGATTTTTGGTTTTATAGACAAACTATATCCAATCAATTGACAAAGACTGATTTTTTCCTCTGAAATCTTTATAGTTGGTTTGGGCATGTTTTTCTAAGCCAATAAAAGCTTACGGATAACATCAATTATCTGTTTGTGAATTTATAATCCCATGAAAATGCTGTAATTTACTGAACCACTGAGCAAGTCCATGCTACTCCCCAGCCCCAGCCCCATAAGATGTAACTCATTTCATGAAAGACTTGGAGTCAATGATGTAAATAAGGTAGTCCTCATAGGCAGAAGGGGGATAATGCTAGGAAAACATGCTTCCCAGTTTTTGTGAAAAACACTGTAATCATTACACAGAATAGCCATATCTCAGAGCATAAAGTCATCCCATTTTTGTTGCTGAATGAAGATGTCAGGGCAGGATTTGTAGTTTAGAGTTAGGATGGGCTATCTGTATATCTACATTTGCTAAAGCAATTACTGCAAGAAAAAAAAGTCTGGAAAACACTGTGGATAAAAGCCAAGGAATGTCTTAAATATAGATTGCTTAAGGAAGATACATGGATGTTTCCATATCTTGTAAATGATAGTTTTTAAGAGGTTATCTTTAAAATAAAGTGGATGAATCATGGTATAACAGTTGGCCCCTTTTCCAGTACTTCCTGCAAACTAGAATTGAGGCTCAAGCCTCAATTCATCTTCCAATTTCCAACACAGAGAAGGTACTTCACCTTTTCACCTTTGTATTTTAGTGCCTGCAGGATGCTTTATGGTTGGTTTGGGCATGTTTCTTTTTTAGAAATCTTAGAATGAGAAGGATGAGATAATTCTTCAACCGTCTCAATCTTTAACAATTTTAATGAAATACAATGTTTGTACTTGAACTAACAGGTGTTTTATTTTTTTCCTTGCTCACTCTACTTTTCTACCTAGTTGGGTCAATCCATGTAACACTCTAGCTGTAAAATATTCTTTGACCTGAAATCTGATTTAAACTTCCATAAATTTGCTTTAGTCCTTGATTAACATAAGTTTCACTAGCAAACAGGTGAGGGTAGGAAAGGATGCTGGCAGGTGAGGGCTGAGTGTGGAGGGTATGCCAATAAACGGGAGGGGTGGAGTGTCTTCCTGGACCAACCAATGAAATCAGTGTGCGAAGCTCTGGGGAAGCCAAGGGCCTCTGCCACCCAATGCCGCTAGGTGTGTGGTGCTGGCCACGAAGACAGAGTCTGTGTGGCTCTGCACTTCCCCCATGCCGACGATCTAACCATTGTCAGCTCATCCTCTGTTGGTTCCAAGCTAAACCATCTTGGGGATCACTTTTCAGCAGCCGAGAGACATCCACAGAAGGACCTCATGTCTCACATTTACCACTTGGGGTTTACATTTAGGTAGGTGAGCATCTGATATGTACTCCCCATATCTACGTCACATGCTGTCCGCATCTACATACAACGGGAACAAGGCAATCCCTGTCTGTGTGGTGTTTCCCCATTTCTTTCCCATAATGGTCCTACTTCATGATGGCAAAGCCAAAAAGTGGACAGATTAGGCTGAGTGGGTTCCAGGATCAGTTCTGTCCCTTACTAACCATCTGATCTGAGTAAGTCACTCACTAGATTTCTCTTGGACTGTTTCGTTACCTGTGAAAGATGTTTAACAAGATACAATCTAAGGTTCCTTCACTTCTACTAGTAAAAGTCAATGGTTTATCCTTTCTTTGTAGCATGCATGCTCCTTCCCTGCCTTTCACTGATGTCTATTTCTCCATTTCTATTTTTTGAAGTTTTACTCCTTAGTCGGTGGAGCCTTTTCCTCCCGTCCCACAGGCTGCCTGCCTGGGAAAATCTCATTCCTCTGTAACTGTGGCTCCCATGGCTCCCAGCCCATTGCTTTCTGATTGATCTGCCTGAGTCAGCTGTCAGCTCCTCTCAACAAAGACCCTCCCTATTTTATTTACTCCACTTTCCCAACTTGGTGACATTCAATAAATATCTTTTAAATAACTGACCTTCCTAACCTTCTTCTGGAGGGTCTCTTTAAGCAAAGGGAATGGTCAAGAGAAGTCACACTTCCCTAGATGGAGAGTTTGGTCAAGGGCTAGCCAGTGGTCAGCAAACTCATTAGTCAACAGAGCCAAATATCAACAGTACAACAATTGAAATTTCTTTTGAGAGCCAAATTTTTTAAACTTAAACTCTATAGGTAGGTACATTGTTATTAACTTAATTAGGGTACTCCTAAGGCTTAGGAAGAGCCACACTCAAGGGGCCAAAGAGCTGCATGTAGATCGCAAGCTGCAGTTTGCCGACCACGGGGCTAGGCCATAGTTTCTTCATTCTTCTAATTGCCTTCTCTGTTTCTTTCCTCCCTATCACCCAGCTCCTGAGAGAGTTCAGGGCATCAAATATTGTTTAATACATCTTCAGTGAAAGTTTGTGGTTAAAATAGATCATATCCAATCTAAACTCATACCTGCAAAAGTATTTATTTTATGGTCTTCCCTGTAAGATATGCCAGCATTCAGATAACCCTCCCAGCCTTAATTTATCAATATTTTCTTCTATCGATCTTTGGGCAGGATTGTCAACAATATTTTTAATTGAGATATAATTCACATATAACAGTGTATTAGTTTCAGGTGTACAACATAACAATTCAACATCTTTTACAAAATGATCACCACAGTAAGTCTGTTAAATATGCATCACCACACATAGCTATAAATTTTTTTCTTGCGCTAAGAACTTTTAAGATCTACTCTCTTAGCAACTTTCAAATATATTTAATACAGTATTATTAACTACTAGAGGCCTGGTGCACAAAACTCGTGCACTTGGGAGGGGGCGCGTTTCCCCTCAGCCCGGCCTGTGCCCTCTCACAGTCTGGGAGCCCTTGGGGGATGTCCAACTGACAGCTTAGGCCTGCTCCCCATGGAACATCATTCTGCTGTTTGGTCGATTTGCATATTAGCCTTTTATTATATAGGATAGTCACCATGATGTACATCATCTCAGGACTTACATATCTTATAACTGGAAGTTTGTACCTTTCCACCCATTTCACTTGAACATTTCCTTTCAGACTGTGGATATCTTTAGTGTGATGGCACAGCTCTGCAGATTCACACAAAGGCCAATTAGGAAACACTAAGTGGTGAGACTGTCTCTTGCTTTACTTTCTGCATTTCCTTCCTAAAACCACGTGGGGTGTTGGCACTTCGGAATTCCCTTTACACAAAGGACACAATAAAACATAATCGGACAGCCTGAATCTGGGCGATGGGAGACAGTAATTAAAACAGCTGTGGGAAGCAAGGCTGTGGCAAGTAGGTGGTTCAACTGGGGGAACTGAAAGTGCAATGAATAATTGCTAATTAACAAACCATCACACACTGAAGGATGCTTCATGCTCACAAAGGTGGCAAAACAGCACCAAAGGCCCATATTTCTGAGAGGCTGTAGTTAGAGACTTAACATTCATGAGCTTGATCAAGGTTTAGCAATATAAATTACTTGTCCCTTGGGCTTGTCCAATTCTGCTAAAATAAGAGATATAGCATTGGAGCAAATTTTAACTCAATACTGAGTTAAAGGACATTAATATAGGAAATTATAGCCTTAAGTAGCCTAAAAAAACTCCTAATTTTTGGTGGTAACTTAAAAGCAACAGCACAGGAATGAAAAAATAAAAAACAACAACAACAAAAAACAAAAACAAAAAACAAACAAACAAAAAAACCACCACACCATGTTATAGTTAGGTAACATGCTTTAAATCCGAGTAAATGATTATATATAAGCGTCACTTTTGATAGGATCGCAAAATATCAGTTCAAGAAAGGCCTATAAAATTCTTCCTATCTTTGAGACCATGGGCCAGGAATGTAAGGTATTTTCCTCAAGAACAAATCTCTCTGAAATCATCACACTGGTTTGACTTCCGGTACTCATTTGAAATTGCCAGTCGGTTGAGTAAAATACCACCTGTAAGTACCCAATCATATTTTCTTATAGAAGAGAACTCTGAATTTTTTTCCTACTGAGAAAAAAAAAATGCAGATTTCCATTTCAGAAATACACCAGGAGTTAATAGAGAAATCCGGGTTTCTGCCCTGCTTCATAGCCAAAAGATAATGGAATCTTAGGCTCTTGTTCAAGAATTCCTGCTTCAGAATTGTCCAAAGCAAGCAGCTGGCCAGAAATAAATTTGAATCCTCCAAAGATTTTTAAATTCACCATCCTTCAGAAACATGCCCACAAAATACTACATCAGAGCTTCAGTTTATCAAGAGTGAGACTGTGATCATTTATTTAGAATCGCTGAACACAACTCTTAATTCTTACAGCACAACCTCCATCTGTCACCTAGCTAGCTGAGTAGAAAAGCATTGGAGGTGGTGGCAAATAATGAGGCTGGACAGTGAAAAGGACTAAGAGAAATAAGATGCTCAGGCTTTTGGGGGAAATTACAGTAGAAATCTTGCTCCATCTGCAGTGGGAATTATGCATTCTGGTGCCACATCATCCAAATGCCACCATTAGCAGAGGTGGGAACGAGAATGTAGTCATACATGTACAGTATGATCTGCTGTTTCTCGCTTCGCCTTCCATTTCACGGCTGTCTATCAACCACCCCATCAAGCTACTGATTCACTAATGCTGCTATTCTATACCTCCGAATCCTTCACCACCAAAAATGCAGTGCTGTGAGCGCTGTAAAAAAATAGCCCAGCCAATAGGAGCAACCACAGGCTAAGAGTGAGAAGAGTAAACAGGAGAAGAGAGAGAGAAATGGAAGAAAAAAGGAAGAGGTAACCTCTGCAAGCAAGTATTAGATAAAACCTATTTAAGAAATACTTTTAATAAATCATGGGCAAGGGATAGAATGCATGCCTGTTTTCACTAAAGCAACTGGCAGTAAGTCTTAGAGATGGTTTTGTTAGGTTATTACAGCACCCCTCTGAGGTCAATGAAATTATGTAATAAAAAAAAATCAGAATATGAGGACATTGCAATTTGACTTGTGACTCATGAAACTAGGAGGAAATCAACATCTGATACTAGGGATCACACTGAAAGTAGATTTATTTGGTTTGCATTGGAAGCTTTCTAGTGACTAGTAAAAGAAGCCTATATATTCCACTAAGAGTTTAATGCTTATGAGCATTACAGAGAAGAATAAAATTTTGCAGATATCTATTTGCAGAAATAGCAGGGGGAAAGTAGAACTATAAATGAGATTTTCCTACTATGTAAATATAGTCATCATCATCATTCTGACATGCCATTTTAATACATGTATTAGCGCTCTTTGAACTCACCTATAAATTATCTTTGATATTTGCTAATAACATTATTATCAAATCCGGTTTTTCATTAATAAAGCATTTTCACATACCCTATCTCAAGATATTCATCAAAGTACTTTGATTAAGAACTATTTTCACCATTTTCCAGAAAAGGAAAGTGAGTCTTCAACATATAACTAAATCCGCTATTCGATAAGACCAGCAAATGAGATATTTCAACCCTAAAACAGTACCCATTCCATAATACTGCAATACAAGCTTGATAAATGGTTTTTAAAATACATTTTTTATTGGATTTAATTTGGGTACCAGCCTAAAGTGTTTGGCACTAAGACTGTTGAATAAAGTGAATGACCAGGCAAGATAATGTCATAGAAATTTTTAAAAATAGGTAATATCTATGGCTATGAACATAATTTCAAAAGAGGAATTTAGAAGGGTTTTGAATAATAATGACATATTGGAATCCAGGCACACTTCACAGGTAATAAATGTAAAGTATGTTAATGGCTGGCACAATATTTGACACAATGAATGCTAGCAGAAAAATTTCAAAGGAAGCAGTTCCATGTGTAAGTACAATAAGGTTTTTCTAATAAATAATCAGTCCCATTAGAAAATTATGTATAGATATTAAAAATATAAATTGGTACAGATTTTCTTAAAATAACTTGAAAGTTATTAAGAGCCTTAACATATCTATATATTTTGGTCTATTTATTCCAATTTAAGTAGTTAGCCTAAAGAAGTAATTTAATATGTCAACTAAAAATTTTTTAAATGTCCACTATGGCATTCATTATTTATGTGTAAACATTTATAAAAAGAAAACAAAACCAAATAATATTAAAAAAAATAATAGGGCCTCACTAGGTAAATTGTATTTATATAATAGGATATTATTCAGCTATCAAGATTTTATTTTAAATAATTTTATTTAAGAAATATTTTAGCCCTCACTGGTTTGGCTCAGTGCATAGAGCATTGGCCTGTGGACTGAAGGGTCCCAGGTTTGATTCTGGTCAAGGGCACATGCCCGGGTTGCAGGATCAGTCCACAGTGGAAGGCGTGCAAGAGGCAGCCAGTCAATGATTCGCTCTCATCACTGATGTTTTTATCTCTTTCTCTCTTTCTCTCTCTCTCTCTCTCCCTTCCTCTCTGAAATCAATAAAAAGAAAAAGAAAAAAGAAATACTTTAAACACAGACCTACACAGCAAAAGCAGGAACAAAACAAAGATTATATACACTAAAATGTAAAAATTATTTATAATTTTCTCCTTATATGAAAATATATTAGGTACATTATTTTTATACAGACACCTAAGTTATTTTTGAGTCAGTATCTTGGCAATAACTAACATAGATTGAGTTTTTGCCATGTGTCAGGGATGATTCTTACCATTTTACACATATTATCTCATTTACTTCTTAATAAAAATCATGATGTACAGCTATTTGTCCTGTTTCATAGATGAGGAAACTGGGGCAGAGGGACGTTAAATAACTAGTTCAACATCAACTTCCAAGTGAACAGTTGAGCTAGGGCTTGAACCAGGTCATCTGACTCCAGCCCTCATGTCCTTCAGGCTCTGTTACACTGGTCACATTACACAGGCTGCTTAGCGATGGGTCACCACACATTCATGTGGAGAAAGTGATCTCTTGCAACGATGACCCTTGTCTATGAAATTGTATAGACCTGTTGGTGAGACGGCTTGTAATTCTAATGGTGTAGTAAATGTAATTAATTTACCCTAGAGATAACAGTGGTCATGAATGTGTCGCTTCTTAATCCTGAGAATCCAAGAGCTGCTTATAGACGGATTATATGCCCATTTATATCCATCTGCATCCATTTACAATGTATCAGGCACTGGTCTAAAGCCTGAGAATAATGAGCAAGTTCTAGTGCCCTTTGCCGTAAATTTCACAGTCCTTTGGAGGGAGCCTGCACTCTTTAATGAAGCTATTTCCTAACCAGGGGAGGTAACGCCACTTGAAGAGCAGGGAGATTCGGATTGTTTCCTCGCTGAAATATGCTCTTAAGGCAGCACTGCCTGCATAGATCAAAGACAACACAGGTCATCTTATTGGTTTCAGAAATTCCTGTTAAATGCACTGGCAAGTGTAATGTCTACAAAAACCACAGCTGCTAAAATGGCAAAGGTGTAAATCAGCCACAATAACAAACATATAAAGTTTTATCATTAGAGTATCAACTACAAAAACTCAAACATAAATTTACTATGGATGAAAACTGCAGATGGACACTTTTGTTATGATTTCATTTAAGTGCCTCTGAAAAGTTAGAGACTAATTTAGAGTGTTTTTTATTTTCTGGTTATCATTGCTGATTTTTGAAATTATTTTAAGAATCTTTATAATCATCCCTTTTAAAATTTATGTTATTAGGGTGACAATGTTTAATAAAAGTATGTAGGTCTCAGGTATACAATGCTATAATACATCATCTGTACATTGTATTGTGTGTTCACCACCCCAGGTCAAATGTCTTTCCATCACCATTTGTCCCCTTTAAACCCTCTTCAACCTCCTCAAGATCCCTTTTTTTCTTAATAAAGTTAGAAAGAATTCAGATGTTACTTACATTTCATATTTGATTTACTTTTCACCTTTTCTCCAAATACCATGTGAGCCTCATATCAAATACAAGAGAAAACGCTTAAGTGCTGTAGCTTGTCTGAAGCTTTATGGTATATAATATCCTCGCACAGCATGATATAAATCAACATCCTCTAAGGAGGAACTCAAAGGTGTACAAAGGTGTAGTGTGTCAAATTTCATTCCAACTTTCCTTGTTTATAAGGCAGATTTATATTTACTAATCCCTGGGTGAACAGGTGGGAATATAACAGATGTAAATAGAAGATGTGTTATGTTCGCATGAACTATGATATGATCTGCTGCAGGCACATGATGGAGTGTTTCACTAGGCATTGCATTCAATAATACAGATTGATTTACCAGCTAACAGCTGCAAAGAAAGTCCATTTTTTGAGTACTATCTTTTATATCAATTGAAAAAGAAAATTCATGAAAATTATGCAAGAGAAATAGCCTAATGTTTAAATGGCCCCTTGAGTGTATGAACAATTTGGAAACAGGAAATGAATACAATTTCTCAAATGTAAAAGTACTGTGCATGCCCTTCACATATCTTATAAACACAAATCAAAGTGATTATAGAATTGCTAATGAGTGAAATTGCATTCTTTTCTGCCTTCTATTTTAGGTATTGATTTTGCTGGAAAACAATATACTAGATTGAAACCAAAACTCTAGGAACTGTTGAGATTCTAGCCACTGAGACAGTGAGATTTTGGGGAAGCAAATATCTATAAACATCAACAGAATAGATAAGGGCCCACATGAGATGTAGCACCCAGGTGTGGTTTAATGCAACAGTGTAACTGATGTGTGCCTAGTGCACCGGACATTACATAGTGTTACCTTTACTTACTACTGAGTAACTCAAGACTTATGGTCAATTAAAACTCTCAAATTTTTCTTTCCTTTTTTTTTTTTTTTTTTTTTTACTTAAGATATTTCCAGGTCTAATGGTTCTGATTCTGTACTTGCCTGATTGATTTTTCCATGTGTTAAATTCTATATTGTTGTCACTTGACTGACCTATTAATACCTGGCATTTCATTAAAATATTTAACTCTTCAATTATTTTTCTGTTCCATTCACAGAAAACTAATGATTAAGTAGGGACTTGCTTTAGTCTCTTGGAAGTTTATTCACTGTTCATGCATTTTTGCAATAACTCCCCGCCTTTTTTAAAAAAAATATATATTTTTTATTGATTTTTTACAGAGAGGAAGGGAGAGGGATAGAGAGTTAGAAACATTTGATGAGAGAGAAACATCGACCAGCTGCCTCCTGCACACTCCCTACTGGGTATGTGCCTGCAACCAAGGTACATGCCTTTGACCGGAATTGAACCTGGGACCCTTGAGTCCGCAGGCCGACGCTCTATCCACTGAGCCAAACCGGTTAGGGCACTCCCTGCCTTTTTTAAAATAAATAAATAAGCTCAGTTTGTTATATATTCATGATGAGACAATGTATGTATTACAGAAAACATACAGATAACTTGATTGGAAATGAATTGGCTTATGCCTAGAGATCAATATTTTATTCTTTTGCTTCCTACACTGCCATCCTGAAAAATACTACTGGTTACATTTATGTAAGTATATTTACATGATGTATATTTATAATAGGACAATAGGCTTCAACTCAAGAAAACCCTTTGGAGATGGCAATATTGGAGAAGAAGGAACATAGATTTGTGTCATCTGGATACCAAAGAGCAGGGATTACCTGGCTCAGAAAGCTGTTGCAGAAGGGAATGGAAGTGTATCTAAGGACAGGGCCCTGCGAGTGTCCACGGAATGCTTGGAGAAAGCTGGTGGGGACAGGCTACGGAAGCACACAGTAGCTGGAGGCACACCCAGCATTTCTTTAGGCGTGAACGACCAAGGCCCAGAGCAAGATAATGAAACAAGGTCACAGAGTCTCAGGAGGGCACAACACTGCCGAATAACTGGATTTTAGAGCTGGAAGGAACTTAATGGCCTTTGTGGATTCTTTCTTTTTTCAAAGACAAAAATTGTAATTTTTTGAGTTCTGCAGAGACAACACTATACGTACAGGGCTACATATCTGCTTCAGCTGCACTTACAATTTCCCTGAAGACAAAGGAACAAACAATTTATATATATTATATATATCATATATATATAATATACTGTATATGATATATATAATATGTATATGTGGTTAGAATAGCAAATCATTGGAGTTGTGATTTAGGCATAATGGATTCCCTCTTCCATTGCCTCTAATTAATTCCTTATATCTATTTCCATTCCAACTTGCTAGCCAAGTTGTTCCAAATGTCTACTCTTCTGGTTTCCACTGAACAGGGCACCAAGTGGTGACAGGAGCCATTGGGGTGGGGATGGGGCCCCAGAAGGAGCTGGGCAGTTTTCTTCTGAAGAAGAGCAGGCACAGAGTGGGTGGCTGCTGCCAGGGGTGGCCGGTGGTGACACTGACAGCCAGCTCATCACCAGACCTTTTCCGTCTGAGCAGCAGAGGTAAGAGCCCCGTTAGGAAACACTGAGGGAAGGATGCCAAGGAAGGCACAGAGAGGCTTCCGGGGCTGGCGACACATCCATGCCAGTGAATGACCAAGGACCTGTCCGTCTACCTCCTCACGTACAGCATCAGGTTGTCCATGGCAGGGTCCGCATGTCGGTCACCACAGCTCGCAAAGGCACTGGACCAGGATTGGTGCTCATCGAACATTTGTGAAAGCAGGAATCAGTGACTAGGTACCAGCCCCACCCATTCAGCACAACCCAGGAAGAGTCAGCAAGCTTCCTCCGGCTCCTCAGACATACTTAGGCAATTGTTAGGTACATTTGATTTCAAAGACGAAATTGCTGTCTATTTTTACTAAAGAAGCAGCTTGAGTGAATCCCATGTTTATTTTCTTCCTCTCATATTGTTTTCTGGACTAATTCCAGGCTGCAGTTCACTTTAGTAATAGCTGAAATCTAATCAGGGCTGTATATTCTTAGTCTCTGTCTTCATCCCTCTGCCTGCCTCCCTGCTCCCCTCCTCCCTCTTTCTTTGCCTACCCTCCCCTTTCCTCTCCCTTCCTCTTCCCCACCCTCTAGTTCCTGCCTCCTTTCTTCCTCTATATAGGGAGACAGAGATAGATAGATGGATAGAGGTATCGGTGTAGATATAGGTATATATAGACCCCTGCTTTTCCCTTCCTTTCCCCAGTCCTCTGTACCCTCCTCCCACTCCTCTCTCTGCTTCCTGTCCCTTTCTCTCCCTCCCCACTTCTCTGCCTCCAGTCCCTTGTTGCCCCTCTCCTGATCCCAAATCTGTCCCCTGTGACCCCTTCCTTTCCCCCTTCTTTGCCTCCTCTCTCTCCCTCCCCCTCTTCTCCTGAGCTGATACACACCTTCCCCCCCCCCCCCACCCCACACAGATACACACACTGAACTGAATAGCTCATTTTAAAACAGTTAAGATTGTTAACATTTATTGTGTGAGAATATAAGTTGTCCTTTGGGAATTGTTTTCTACTGTACCCTAAAATTAAAATTAAACTCTATGTAAATAGGACTTAATTTTATTTCCACACCTTTACCTTTGGGGGGAGAGAGAGAGAGAGAGAGATTTTAAAAGAAATTCTCTGTTGAAAGAGAATGGCTGGAGGCTTCACTTAAAGGTTATAACTAATTGTATTTATAAACATATCAACAGTGAGTTACTCCAAGCAGACTAATAATTCAGCTGCAAAAGTTAAAAAACAAAAGCAAAATAGAACTATTTAAAAAGCAAATTAGTTTGAATACTGATTTTGTTTCTGAAATGTAGTTCAGAAGCAACAGTAACTTGGAACTGGATTTTTTAAAAGTATCTAAAAATTCTGGGTAGATCTGTATCAGATACACTGCCAGGTGGGCCACTTATCCTAAGAAAGCCTCCTAGCCAAGAATTCTAATGATTAGTGGCCTCCAGGAGCAGAGAAGACGACTTTTTAAACGTCTTGGTAGCGCTGACACAAGGGAACAAGCATTCTCCAGCACAGATTCTCTGTTGTCATGAATTTACATTGTCTTGTATTATATCTAAAAAAGATAGGCCAAGAAACTACTATTTTAAGTATGGAGAAAAGCTACATTCATTGTTCAGCCATAAAAGGAAGTTAAAACGTTGCAGGGTCAATGCAGGCAATGAGAGAAAGCTAATAATAAAAAGTCCCCTTTTTATTTAGGAACAAAGAGAAATAAATACCGAGAGAGGACAGAGTAGACAACGATTGAACAGGTCAGGTACATGGAGGGATTATAGCATTTAGCATTTTTCTTGCTTCTCAAACTCAGTTAATCCTGGCTCTCCTCGCGTGAGGGTGGGGTACAACGTGGTAAATACATGTTCCAGATTCCAGAACAGATGAATGACTGCGCTAATTTCTCATTTCCTAGCTGCATGAGCCATGCTGCAGGCAGGGCCACTGCGTCACACGCCTCCTACATGCCTATCCTGGCCTCTGCAAGCCGCTCCCGGAGAGATCAGCTCCGATGAGATGATACAGATCTCACCGTCAGGCAGTTCGACAGCTAAATTCTAGGTCCTCCCTTATTAGCTGTGTGACCCCAAAGAGAGTTAGTTTCTCTCTAAGCCTCAACTGTTTCATCTGTAAAATTAGTATAATTGCATCCACCTAATAAAGTTGTTGCAATGATGAAATCAAATGAATATTGTGAGAAAAAAGCAGGAACCCTGGCTCTCAATACATCTTAGAACCACTACCACCTTCACCACCATCATCACTTCCAACACCACCACCACATCCAAGACCACCACCTCCAACACCAACACTTATAATACCAATACTTCCACCACCACCGGCGTATGCAAAGCCACCACCTCTAATACCACTGCCACCATATGCAAAATCACCAATTCCAACACCATCACCACAACCACCATCACCACCATCCTCATTACCACCACAACCTCCACCACCTCACTTTGCAGATAAGATGATCTTAATTAACTTGCTGAAAGTCACAATGCTAGTAGGGGACAAGGGTAGACCTGGAATGGAATCCAAACTGAGGGCTATTTCTAAATCTGTCTTTATCTCAGGAAGTCTAGCATGGAAAAGTGGGGTGATCTTGGTTTTGAGGGTCACCACAGGGCTTCACGGGTACCCAGAACTCCGTATCTCTCATATCTAAGCCTAAGAAAAACTGTATCTGGAATAAAATACCCCAGGCTATGTCATTAATATCTGAATTACCGGGTCAAGTGAAATTGGTTGCCCTCTTATCATGAACACCAGCCTGGAAGGCAAGCTCTGCTCTGGGCTCTGTTTTTGCCCCCCTTGCCTCTATATCTTCAACCGTCCCCAAAGCACACAATGCCTACTGGCCTGTCTGACCCTGTGGAGACCATTGTAAGAAGGAAAGAACATGTCATCTGGAGCACCGATCCTCGGGAGAAAGGCAGGAAATGAACAGGCATTGTTTATTTCGCCTGGCTCTACAATGAGACAGCTGTATGGGCCTGTGAAAAGAATGAGTCCTGGCTGGCTCAACCTTTGGCAAATAGATGGGTATTACGTAGGTGGTATGTCCAGCCAGGAGAGGAAGCGAAGGAGGAGATTTCCTTTCATTCTGCCCATATTGTCAACTTTCCCTCCCAGGACCTTCTGGACTCCCCACGACCAGGTCAGAAAGTGCCAGGCCGTGCGGGAAGCCAGCAGCCAATGTCCACTAGCTGCTGCAGCATTTGCCTGCCCCAGGCCCTCCTCCATGGCTCCCCCGGGGCTGCGATAAAGATCATCTCTGGTACCATTAACCCACCCGGGGCTGTGATGAAGACCATCTCTCGTACCATTAACCCACCTTCCATTTTGGCCATTCTCTCTTCCTTTCCTGTTCCCTGGCTTAGAGCCACTTCTATTCCACTGTTGCAAAGAGAACACTTGATTGCATGGCATTTACAGTCGTAGGGGCTTAACAGCTTTCCCAGCCCAAAGAAAGAATCTCCGACGAGCAGATGTCATTAGCCATGATGGAACATGATGGAGATACAGGGTGGGGCAAAAGTAGCTTTACAGTTTTCCATATGGAAAATAATACATAATTAATAAATAACGATGTAAAAGCAAAATCGGTGTTTCGAGTACTCACTACTGTCAACCTACTTCTGCCCTACCCTGTATTTTACAGGAAAACCTCTATGGTGCTCAAGATAATTGTAACCCGTAGAACATTTTCTACACCTCAGCCCACAAGGACAGAGCAGCACAGCAGCAAATAATCCTGTTTGAGGTGTTACAGCCTCAAGCTTGCTCCATTCAAAAGAATTAAGCGTGCTTAAATCTCTTTCCCTGGGTTACCAGTGTCCGCAGGAAAGAAAACCAAAGAAGATTTCTTCCCACTTTACAATTTAGTGTACAATCTGCTCAGGTTTTACCAAGATGATGGCAACACACTGGGTAACTCTGAGACAAATGCAGGGGCAGTGGGAGGCAAAATGGGCTACGGGCTGCTCAAGCGGCCACAGGACTGAAGTCAGTCAAAACCATGCCTTGAGACTAAGGACCAGTTCACAACGTGCAAAATAAAGTACTGATATTTTACTAGAAATCTAGCATATTTTCTTTAGAAATGGCGAGAGGCAATGTGGTCTAGAAGGGCAAGCACCCAAGCTTACTTTTTTCAAGTAGATCAGTTACATGATTTATTTTTAAAATTTTTATATTATTGTAGTAAAAACACTTAACATGGGATCTGCCCTCTTAACAGATGTTTAAGTGTACAATACAATATTGCTAACTACGAGCACAATGCCAGACAGCAGATCCTTGGAACTTGTTTGTTTTGCATTACTGAAACGTTATACCTGTCAATCAGTAACTCCCTTTTCCCCTCCCTTGGCTCCTGGCAACCACACTTCTCCCTGCTTCTATGAATGACTGCTTTAGGTACTTCATATAGGTAGAATCATGCAGTATTTGTCCTTCCCGGACTGCTTTAAGGGATATAAACTCAGATTAATATAAATGCCCTCATAATGGTTTAAAGTCCCATTAAAGAAAACAAATGTTCACTGAATCTTTCATTACGTTTGGTAACAATCCTGTCTGTTTAGTGAAATTGTCCATACTCTCAGGTTTACCACGATAAGGCTCCACCTTGAGATGCACATTACATTTTCTCTCCAAGTACACCTTCTGTCCTTCAAAAGTAAATGCAGATATTTCTGTCCCAAATTAGAACTTCTCCTACAGCTTACATCATGTCTTCATAATGATGTTTGTACTTACCAAAATATGAGCGTCCTCATCTCCCACTTTATAGTATAAGAAGTATATTTTTCTGTTTCCTGCATAATGATTTGTCCAGCGTTGGGCACAAATCAGAGCTTATTAAGTATGTGCAGGTCTACTGACATATTCTTCTCCAGCCTTGAGCCAGGGAAGTATTTAGCCCCCTATATAATGGCTTTGAGTGATGACTCAGGAAAGAGTCCATAATTTAAACAGTTCAGTGTGTCTAAACTATGAAGCCTCCTCATTTGCTAAGATGAAATTTCTTTACATAACTCTATTATAAGCCCACACTCTAATTAGCAGTGGGAAATGAGATTACAAGAGCAAGCATGGCAATCCGGTTGCCATGGTAAACAACCCTTATGCACATAATCACTTAAGGCTTCTGGCAGTAGTGAATTCAAAGTCATAAATGTGTGTGTGTGTGTTTTTTACTTTCACCCTGTCATTCATGAAAGCACATGCATCTATAAAAACATTTCTTGTAGTTATAATTTAGATTTGCAGATAATACTACATGTGGTTTGGTTCTAAGAAGCCATATTTCAGTCTGAAAAGATAATCCAAAAAATCCATTAAAATCCTAGAATTATTCCATGTAAATTTCTTAATTAGCATATTACCCAGTAAAGTTTTATGTCAATGTAAAATAATTATTTTTTAGTTTAGTTAAGTAGGTTAAGTTTTCCTAGGCTAAATGTAGTTGATTAAATCCTTCTACCATAAAGTAAATATTCACTATGTTAGACTCAAGATAATATGTGCTAACAGCCTTTCTTGTCTAATGTTATTTTCTCTAGTAATTTTCATCATCTCTGATTCCCCAAACACACATAATTATTCTTCTGATCACTTCAAATTTTCTTAATATTTTTATTTCTTTTATTTTTTTATTTTTTTTACAGCTGGTTGCCTTTTTGTATTACATATTTGTCTACTCTCAGAATTGAATTACTCTCTCCTCTAGTGAGGCATTTATTCTTTCAAATTCTATAAAGCAAAAGGATACTGGTAATATAAACAGCAAAAGCAAAATATTTATTTTCCCTGGAATATAATAATAATAATTTCATAAAATCTATATAATAATAAAATTTTACTTCATTCTATCTCCTCCCCATGTAAATGTTTAGTGTCAAGTAGCTATATTTGTTGTCCTGTGTATTTTATTTCCTAGTTAATGAAGTTATAATCATACTTGAAAATGTAATAGCTGTTAAAACAAACTTAATTTGGGACAGAGCCATTGCACAATGAATATGCTGTGTCTGAAATGCCCAGTAAACTGATTTGCTAAACAATATATTATATAAATTTTCCAACCTACATACTTTGTTTTTTAACTCTACATTTAAAATATATATTAAATGCTGATGATCTTTTTGAGTTGTCTTCCAAATATGATATTAATGCTGAGCTATAGCTAATAGCTATACAAGTACTGTAATTAAATTTGACTTGTCTCTATATTAATTAATTAACCTTAACATTTTCTGCAATAGTGAAGCTAAGTTAGATATTGGAAGACCAAGCAACATTTTATAATTATTATTACCACTAAAATAGCATCATTAAAAAACAACCATAGTAGCATGCCAACTTTGTGGATATCACCTACCAAACCACAAAATCAAATTAGCATATTCTTCGTTTATTTTTTTATTAGCTGTTAACATTAGACAGAATTCCCTGTTGAAAGTCAAGATTAGCTGGCATGGGTTTAGTATTTGTCATTGCTTGAGTTTATACAACTGCATGTGCTGCTAATTATATCTATTTAATGGGTTTTTCCATTGTAATTTTAAAATGTTTTGCCAAGAATGCATTTTATTAGAGACCACAGGCACCACTTATCACTTATCAGTATTTTTCTCAAATACAGACTTTGATCTTAAAAAGATCAGATTGAAATAATTCAACTCATTTATATAAAAATACAAATTAATAGGCATAGACATACTTATAAATTTAAATGATTTCTGTACTAAAAATAAGATCAAAGATTAGGAATCTATTTTGTTCCCAAGACTCAAGATTCAATAAAGCTGACTGCCTCTTTATCTCCATCCCTGATTAGACTGGATCCTATTTCTGTCTTGGTTAATGGCTTCTTAAAATTAGATAGCCTTTAAATCCAGGCATTTCCAGGAATCATGCTATGGTACTCTGGAGAGAATCTTAAGTTCTGGCTTTGTGCATAGCATTAAACAAACAAACAAAAAATTTTTTGAAGTATTTAATGAAACGGAGTGGTGTCAACAGTCCCATTTATGCATTGTAGGTTTTTAAGAAAGTAATCTTTTGAGATTAACTGTGTAATTAATTGGAGGAGATAAGAATTCATTCTTAAAGATAAATTGTGATTCTTTATAGTTCAATTTCACTGTATGAGGACAAAACTCTCTCATTTGGATCTGACTGTGTGGACCTGACATTGGAAGCAACTACCAGAAATAAAAGATCCATAAAAAGTATACAATGAGGGACCATTGATCATATTACATTTTTCTAGAAACATTCTGTCTGAATCCTTGGTGCCTATTTTAAGGCTAAGTCTTGGTCATCCAAACAAATTGATTTAAACAACAGACCTATTAAGCATCTACCAAGTTATTCATCAGTCATAAAACTCTATAAGGTAAAAATAAAAATTCTAGAAAAAGAAAAATATATAGGGATGTAATTTTATTCCACTTATAAATAAAAATGTTTTGCCATTTCTAAAACTTCATATTTCCACTTAGTGAATAAAATTCAGCAAGAGATTTTAAAACTAGGAACTGGCGATTGGTCTAGAATAGTCCTAAGAACATGTATACAGAGATGCCATACTGATAATTCCAATTCTTACTACTTTTCACAAGATATGTAAATTTCTAAAGCTGGAGTTTGGCAATAATCCCTCCTTCGCAAGAATTCAATCAATCTAATGGCATAGGGTGAGTGTTTTACATGGAGCTGGCAGAATAGAAAATTATTCCATCAATCACGCAGTCTCTCCCCGCCCCCGGCCCCTTCTGATTCTACACTGTGCACAAAAGAAGGTTATTTATTTATGGTTTGGTAAAAGTCCTGGATAGCAGAGTATATAGGAAAAGCCTCTCAAATAAACAAGTACAGAGCCATTATTAAGAGAAAGCAAGACCAATTTTTCATGAGAAAACATCCTAAGTAAAATGAATAAACAAAATACCAATTTGGACATATTTAAGGGCTACCCTTGTGAGCTCATTTAGCAACATGCAATACTCCTTTAATAATAAGCAATGCACTTTTACGTGGCCTACAAGTGCTATCTATTACAAGAGGATTCAATAACTGAAATGATTAGAAAATATAATGAGAAAGAATTCCTAGCAAAGGAATAGAGCTTTTATGCTAACCTGGGCAGGATCACATTCCACACGAGGCCTTTGGGAAAATCCTTCTTGGGTATGCAGGCTATTCATTTGGTACTCCACTACTTATTATCTTTTAATGAAACATCTGTCCTAACAAAATACATCTTACTAAGTGAAACATTAACATTATAAGAACCAACATAAAACAGATAGTCATCAAAAGCTATCCCCTCACACACATCCATAGATATTATAATCTCTGTTTTGCTTGATTTCATTGCGATATCAGTAATTGTTCATGTCTATAATACAGTGTCAAAGACATTGGAAGACTCAAAAATATCTGCTCCTTCTGCCCACCTCTCTCCCCCCGCCCCCCACTTCTATGTTTGTTTTCTCTACACTTACAGCAGGAGAAGTTTCAACTTGGAAAGAATGTACTTGCCATTTGACATATATACGTCCTTTACACAAGAGTTAACAATTTATAGCAAGCATGTCAAACTCAAAGGCTAACATGGGCCAAATAAACAAGGTTTAAGTTTATGTGGGCCACAAAAAAACAAAAGCTTCAATTTTCATAGAAACGTAGGTTAATTTTAAAAAGTATAGTATTAAAAAAAGAACAAGAGCAATGATAAAATTAAAGTTTTCTTCCTGACACTTGGCATCTCTTCTTTGCTACTATCTTTCCTACTTCGGGGGTAGATATTATAATCTCTGTTTTGCTTGATTTCATTGCGATATCAGTAATTGTTCATGTCTATAATACAGTGTCAAAGACATTGGAAGACTCAAAAATATCTGCTCCTTCTGCCCACCTCTCTCCCCCCGCCCCCCACTTCTATGTTTGTTTTCTCTACACTTACAGCAGGAGAAGTTTCAACTTGGAAAGAATGTACTTGCCATTTGACATATATACGTCCTTTACACAAGAGTTAACAATTTATAGCAAGCATGTCAAACTCAAAGGCTAACATGGGCCAAATAAACAAGGTTTAAGTTTATGTGGGCCACAAAAAAACAAAAGCTTCAATTTTCATAGAAACGTAGGTTAATTTTAAAAAGTATAGTATTAAAAAAAGAACAAGAGCAATGATAAAATTAAAGTTTTCTTCCTGACACTTGGCATCTCTTCTTTGCTACTATCTTTCCTACTTCGGGGGAAATCTTGTTCGCAGTGACTACTTTCAAAACTGACCCAAGGTGAATGTCAGTAATTCTGGATCTGACAGGAGACTTATTTCCTTTCATAATTGTAAATAACTGCTCACAGCGTTATATTGGCTGGGCCGCAAAAAATATTCGTTGTGGGCCATATGCGGCCCGCGGGCTGCGAGTTTGACATGCTTGATTTATAGAACAAACTATTTTATCATTTTTTCCTGAAATTTCTAAGTTGGCAATGACTCAACCAACATAATAATTCCTATTATTGTCCTTTGTTGCATCGAATCTATTTTACACAGTTTCCTTTCTTCCTTCTTTCCAGTTTGGACGTTGCTCATTGAGTCAGACTTCCTGGTTTGCTTTTGATGAGTGTGATGCCCCCTCCTAGGCAAGGAAGGAGGGATAGCTCTCTAAATAGCAACTGTCAATGGAAAATTCAGGACACAGCCACAGCCAGGCACGACATGTTACAATGTTGGCAAGTGTCACTGTAACGTGGCAAAAGGAAGAATAAATTGTTGTCCACTTCTCTGACCTGCGACCTGTCAATTAGGATGCTAGGATAGAAACTTACTTCTTTCCCCATCACTACATCAGTAGGGTAAAGGGTTTGTTGCATCATGCAAAATAAAATGAGACTGGAATGAAATAAGAGCTATATGACTTTTTCCATGTTGGCATAAAACTGAAAAAGCAGGATTGGTCATTAAGTTATAATTAAGTCTTAACATTTAAGCAAAACATCATCTTACATTGTCACAAAACCACAGTGTCAGGTAAAAGCAGCATAAATTGTTCCAGACAGCCCTGGTAGCCAGGAAATTCTTTTCAGAGGTATCTGTTCTTTGGATTTTCCCAATTAGTACTCAGCAGTGAAGTTAGGGACCTGATGTGATGATTTAAATATTCCCTTACTGTGTGTATATTATGTGATTCAAAACAGAACACAAATTTTCAACCCATCATAAGTGCTTTGATAAACTGTGTCACAAGACTTATTTTATCATGATCTATGTTGTACTTAAAATATCTAAAAGTGCAAAAGTAAAAATCAAATCAAGTTAAGATCTCTGTGTACAGAGTATATTGATGATATGTGAGTGAGGGTTGAGATTTGAAAGTGGTCTGGTATAATAACTATTCCATTCCTTGTATGCCATTTAATTTAAAAGGACATGCACGCATTCTCACATCCACAAACACACTCAACACACATGTGTATATAAAAAAAAAGAACTTACACAATTTCATCGTTCTGGAATTCGAGCTCTCCACAGGTGTCCTCAAAGTCTTCTCCTCCACCTCTGGCGGTCCCTTCGATGGTTTTATAGGGAACGATAACATTTCCTCGAGCTCCAGATGTTCTCAACACTTTCACCTCCATGATGCCAACGCTCTCACTCACATGAGTCACGGGCTCCTCAAAAGTAAAGATGCCCGCGTGGTCATCATCAAAGATAGTCACGGTGGCCGTAGAGGGAGAGCCAAGGCACGCGAGTGTAGAAACGTGATTGGCTTCCAGTATGCCATCTTCTGAAGCTTCCGAAGACACTTTGACATTGCTGAGATGCACGAGGAAATTCTCATCCTCCTCAAAGATGTCGTCATCAATGATGCCAACTCTGATCTCCTTCTGGGTCTCGCCCGGCTTGAAGACCACAGTCCCTTCAGTGAATTCGTAATCAGACCCCGCGTTGGCTGTGCCATCCTCGGTTCGGAAGTCAACAAACACAGTGTTGGTCAGATCGCCACCTCTGCGGATGATGGTCAGGGCCACGGTGCCACAGTTCTCCAGACACTGGTATGTCCCTTGCTCAAAGAAGATCTTACTGACAGGGTCCGTTTCAGCCACTTCCGTGTTGACCTCGTGCATGCTGACAGCCTTCCTTGCTTGGTCCGCTGCGTGCCTCTTCAAAATGTTGCCCGCCCCAGTCATCAGGCGAGTAGCCTGAATACGGTAAAAGGCTCGGCTTTTTTGCTGCTGACTTAGGACTTGGTAGTTAGCTAATTCTATTAATTGCTCTATTTCTTTATCTGGATGCTTCTGCTTGAGCTCCTTCAGAATCCTCGCCATTTCTCGCCTAGCCTCTTCGTCGTCCTGGTCCCTCTCATCAACCTCCAGGACCAGAGCCCCATCTAAGAAGTTGTCTACATGGGAATTGACCACTTTCCCATCCATTTCAATTTCAGTCTTGGAGGATGGCCTGTCTCCTTCGTGTTCAATAATCATTCCCCTCTGCTTGCCGGCCCGATACCGCTTGTAGACATACTTGTAGAACAGAAGCCTCCTATCTGCTACCCAAGCAAACACCACGCAGATGGGGAAGAAGAAGAAAGTAAGCAAACCTTCCCAGACCTCCACCACCCCGGGAGAGATGACGGACAGAATGATGTAAAGCCAGGTATAGGCAAAGATGCTCCAGGCTGCCGTCACGAAGAACACACGCAGGTGCTTAATCTTCCTCGTCTCTCCATCTGGGACCACGTAAACACAGAGTGCGATGATGATGAACATGTTGAATGCAGCACTTCCCACGATGGTGCTGGGACCCAGGTCTCCCGCGGTGAAGTTATGGCCGCACACTTCAATGACTGAAAGGAGAATTTCTGGGGCAGAAGACCCCAGGGCCATCAAGGTCAGGTTGGAAACCGTCTCGTTCCAGATCCTCACCGTTGTCTTGGTGGTCTCTCCATTTGGCTTCTTGATGGTTATTTCCTTTTCTTGAGACGTGATGACTTCTATAGAGGACATGAACCGGTCGGCAATGATAGAGACTCCGAGAAACATGTAGACCATGGCCACAAAATACACAGTCGCTCTAGCAATTTTGTCCCCAAAGGAAGGGTCTTGGGGCTCCCAAATGGGTAAAATCACCCCTTTCTTACAGTAATATGAGCCAGTACACTGGTTAGTTTTATTGCCTTCTTCTTCCATTTCTGTCTCGGCACTTATATGGTCCACATGGGAAAATAAGACAGCCACGATGACTAACAGATGAAATCCCAGCGAAAAGGTGGGTGAGAGACTTACTCGCAGCATGTTGTACAATGGCTGACTTCCAGCTGTCCCAACCTACTGGAAGAAATAGGATGGGGGTTGGGTAGGAAAACGAATCACATCGTTAGAGCCAGATCCAAAGCATGACTAATTATTTATTTTTATTAATCTTACCAATGATTTGCTCATACCTTGCCATCCCACCATCTATGGTGAATCATTAGTCTAAGAACCCATCGGGGATTAAGTAAAGTCTACAACTCACTGCCTCTGCTTGTGGATTTTCTACGTGCAGTCCTCATTCACTGAACAATGTACACAGTTGTCTTAATGGAAAAGAACAGTTCGATTATAGCCTTGCATTGCTGTATGCATATTTATGCATGCTAACAGCCAATTAGAAAAACACCAAAAACTTTTTAAGCATTAAATAATTTTCTCCTTGTTGCTAAAGCACATGTTCTTTTAAATTTTGGTTAGTACAATCACTTTCCAGAAAATGTCTCATTGCCAAAATCACCTTATTAAGATTGATGCTTTAGTGGAGGTCCTGAGGTGTCACGGATGAGGAGATTAGGGTCAGGAATGTTACCTCTTAAGTCATCTCTCCTTCCATTAATATTATTTGATGTTTTTCCAATCCTTTGTAAAGTGGGGGTAGAAACTGCTTTAAAAGATTTTGCTAATTTTATAAAACCTAAATAACTCTAAGAAAAAGCCAAAAAAAATGATGGTTTGAAGTTAGGACTTTAAAAATCCAACCATGGATGAGATTAGGGTCAGGAATGTTACCTCTTAAGTCATCTCTCCTTCCATTAATATTATTTGATGTTTTTCCAATCCTTTGTAAAGTGGGGGTAGAAACTGCTTTAAAAGATTTTGCTAATTTTATAAAACCTAAATAACTCTAAGAAAAAGCCAAAAAAAATGATGGTTTGAAGTTAGGACTTTAAAAATCCAACCAAACAGGGCCTGGTGATCATCTTAAACTCTGGAGTACACCTCGCACTTGGAAACACAGAGACATCTTCACGCTTGCCTGCAATCAAAGCTCTGTGTTATTCGTACTTGAGGGGGAAAATTCTGCTGTAATGCAATATTTCCACACATTGAGTACAGTTTTTAAAAGCATGTTTGATGAGAGCACATTTCCTCCTAATTTTCAGCAAGCCCAGGTCTCCTGATGCATTAGCAGCTGGCCAGCGGGTTCTACAAGCACAACTCCTCACATCTGCATACAGATCTGGCTAGCTCCTCCGGAGGCTGTCCGCAACAGGAAAGGGAGACAAGCAGGCCCAAGATTGGTGGTGTGTGTAAGACTCTAGCCTGGCAGGCTGTGAAATCAGCGTTACCAGCCATAAAGTGTTCCTTCTCGGCGTTGATGTCATACTTTCCACGATCCTTCTAAAACACATCTTAGTTCTATAGAGGGTTCAAGTGACCAAAAAGTACAGGAGTGATAATTCCATCTAAATGAGCTCATGTGGCAGGATGACAGTGACCACAAAGTGACATATGATGAAGGGCTGCAGGCAATTAGGGTTATGGCAACAGAGTCACTGAGCAGCACAGAACTTGGAAAGCAAAGCAAAGTGGTGGACTGAGCCACCATGGCTCTACATTCACCCAGCAGTTTAGGCACAACACAGCTCGGACCTTACATCACCTCTGCCTCCAGGGCTCAGTGGGATAGAGGAGGGTCTGCTCCAAGTCAGGGTAACTTTGGTCTAGAACAGGGGTGGGCAAACTTTTTGACTCGAGGGCCACAATGGGTTCTTAAACTGGACCGGAGGGCCGGAACAAAAGCATGGATGGAGTGTTTGTGTGAACTAATATAAATTCAAAGTAAACATCATTACAAAAAAGGGTACGGGCTTTTTTTTTTTTTTAGTTTTTTTTATTTGAAACGGGCCGGATCCGGCCCGCGGGCCGTAGTTTGCCCACGGCTGGTCTAGAAGGTCAGTTATGACAGCAGGCAAAGTGGTGACAGGAAGGGGTCCTGAGTCAGAACACAGCCTTGTGGCCTAATAAAAAGTTCGAAGTGAAGCCGGATTAGAGCCTTTCATAGCGTCAGGCTGTCCAAGTTCCGCTCCGCGCCCCCCCCCCCCCCCCACACACACACACACATTCACCTGCCTTTTCTGGCCCCTGCTAGTTAGCTGGTGATAGCTTACACTTGAAACTGCACCAGGGTCCAGCACATCCTTGCAGACCTTCAGAGAGCCCACCTGCCATCACTTAAAGCCCCCATAGCTCATCACTGTAGGGGGAGAAACTCTGACATCTTTCCACACTAAAGAAGACACAACAGAGGGTTGTGGTGGTAGAATTCCATTCTAAGTAAAAGGCAGAAAAATAGAAGCATATGTTCAGAATATGCAAAAGTTCATGGTCACTGTGACTGCTTGTTCAGACATGATAGGGCTTGAGTGGGATGTAGGATCTTTTAAAACAAGGTGACATTGAACCAGCTCCAACAGTAGTAGAAGGTCTAGTTCTAACTTCCTTACACAGCCATTTTATTCCACAAATATTTATCTATGCCACCTAATAGGTATTTCAGAATGACCTGCTAGACTTTCTTCTAGGTCCCAAGAATTGGTCAATGAATTAAAAAAAAAGTATCTGTTTTCACAGACCTTACAGTCCAGTGGAAGGAAACAAACAAATAAATGCAAATGTCAGGTGAGGAAAATGCTGTAGTGGAGTGAGGAGAATATAAGGGGAGAGGAGTCTGTGTGTGTATGAGTGTGTGTGTGTACACACATATGGCATGGATAACTTATTCTGGATGGTGAAGAAAGTCTTTCTGATAAGGGGGCATTTGAGCAAATTCCTAAAGGAAGCAAGGGACCAAGCCTTGTGGATGCATATCTGCAAGAAGAGAATTCCAGGTAAGTGCCAAGACCCTGATGAATGGAACTGTGCTTCCCATAGTGTAAGGAACCACAGAGAAACCAGTGTGACGAGAGGGCGATGAGCCAAGGGCTAAGGGCTCAGGGCTCAGTGCTCAGGGATGGGAGCTCAGTGGGGATGGACCATTAGGGGCACTGAGGCCACTGTAAGGGGCTGACTTTGACTGTGAGGAAGATGGGAATCGCAGGGAGGTTCTGATCACAAGTATAATATGAGATGACTTTCCTTTTAAAAAGGTTCTCTCTGCTGTTCGTGGAGAAAGACTATAGAGACAAAGGTGGGAACAAAAAGACCAGCTTTTGACCATTATAAAAAAAATCTGTTTAATAAATGATCCCAATGCCTGGCAGGTATAAAAATGATACAGTAGAGATCTCAAGTTTAAAAAGGAGAAAGACAGTCTGGCAGTGACCCTTTTGGAAGATTTGCAAGCAACGTGTACTGGGAGCCTGTAAGGATCAGGAAGGGTGAGCGCCTGCTCAGAGAGCGATACAGAAGAGAGGGAATAAACACCGAACAGAGAGTCACACCTGGGCCTGCCTCTGAGACCATGGTTAACCATTGCCTTCAAACTGCTGCCAAATCTCATCATCACATTCTTCCCATTTCAGCCAAAATGAACTTCCTAACGTGCAGGTCTGACTCTCTCACTGTCCTTAAAGCTCGTCATTGCTTGCCTATTGCCCTGAAGACAAACCCAAACCCCTCAATAGGCTGTTCAGATCATTTAGGTCGGATGTAGCCTCTGAGTTCTAGAATATGGAAAGTCTCATTTGCTGAACATGAAAACACTTTCTTGCCGCCAGGTCTTTGAATGTTGTGTTTTCTGTGCCCCATACTATTTTCCTTCTTAGAAGCAAGTTTCAAAATAGCACAACAGCAAATGATAGCCGAGTGCCTGAGAGAATAACACTAGGTCCCATTCTTAAACACTATCCCAGGCACCACGCTGAAAAGACACCACGCTGAATTATGCCTGACACTCACAAGAACCAGCATTGCGGTGTTACACAACTCCTACTGATGCCACTTCCGTTATAGCGCCCCCTGTGGTTGCACAGTGCACAGCTCCCAAACAATAACCTCTGCAGTAGATATCATTGGCCCATTTTGGAGGTGGGAGAACTGAGGCTCAGACAGGTACTTGTTAAAAGTCATAAAGATGTGGTAGGCAGTTAGACAGACATGAGCAAAGCAAGGAAGATAGGCCAGGAACAGAAGGTCACCAAGAAGGAAAGTCCTGTGTGCCTGGCTGTGGGGAGCCGGCACGGCCACGGCATACTCAGCCCCACGGCGCCTTATGTGCCATGCCAGCTCAGCCTGGTTCAGTGACCCTGAGTAGGGGGGTGAAAGGATTGAGAAAAGACAGACATGAGAATGAAAGCTGGGTCTCGGTGGGACGCTGCTCCCTGATGAGGAGACAGCGCCCACAAGCCGTGTCTTTATTTTATAGCAGATGTCACGAGGCAAAGTAGGGGCGTGATCACGTTGTTTACAGCATTCTCGTGAGTTTCAACCTCACTTAACTACATGCACCCGAACTCTATCACAAGGCACGTGGGGCTACGTGTTTGGACCATAGGTTCAAGCTTACAACCACAGCCGTTGGCTATGATTGTGTTGGGAGGGCCCTGCCCTCCAGCTGGGACTTGCACGTGGCAATGAGAGGACCCTGTCCTTTCATTAGTCCAAGGCTTAAACCTGGCCAAAACACCGTAACCGTGCCCCACACCTGGCATCAAGCAAAACTAGGAAAACAAGGACCTTGCCCCAGGGTAACTTTTCCTCCCCTAGCTGGTCAGGTGGTTTAGACCCCTTGACCTTTCACAGACCTGGTCAGATGGTTCGGGCCCTCCCTGACCTTTCCTCCCATGGCATGTTGCTAGTCATGTGGGTTAGCTACCCCTAGAGGGGGAAAGAAGATGGGGGTGGAGAATAGCCCTTAAGCATGAAGCCCCCGGGACAATGAGGTTCTGACCCACGTCATATACATCTAGGCCTTGGTTGGGTTTCAGCTCCAGGCCCAGAAAAGTAGCAAAACCAGGGAAGTGATGCCAGGGCGGACCACAGGGCCAGCTGCATTGACTAATTACCCTGCCTGGTGCCATCCAATCATGGAGACCAGGACTCTGAAAAGATCCACCTGGAAAGCTGATGAATATTCTATTGAGATCCTTCCCTGGGACCTCCCCTGACATTTCCACCCTTAAAAGCCCTTAGGACAGAGGACCCAGCGAGCTGTTCCTCTTGGAGGAGCCAGCCTTTCCTGCCACCTCCCCTTCTCTCCGCCCCCTCCTCC
>NW_005357115.1:2289229-2305734 GCF_000412655.1 Myotis brandtii
CTTTACCTTTTTCTTTGTTTCCCAAGCTTCAAGAGCCCTTCTTTTGTTTTTGTAATTTGTTTCCTGAGCCCATTTCTTCTACAGCTCACTTTTTCTACCTTTGTGACTTTCTTATTAAGTTTTTGCTTATATTTTGAGTCTTGGCTCAGAATTCTTTCTTAGCCAGAACTCAGGTACTGAGATTGCTGAACCCAGGTCTGGTCTGACCCCATGGGTCTAACACTTGGTGCCATTCTGGCCTCCAACACAGAAAGTAAACTCTTGAACTGAGATTCAAACCCTGGTCTGTCTCTGAGATGATGTAATTAACTGCTCCATTATATCATTCCTGATAGTGTGTGAAGTAATCTTTGAGAACTATTAAACCTGGGCTTGGACAAGCCCATTGGAAAAACCTCTTGGTTTCCCTGCAGGGTAGGAGGGCCTCGGTGGCAAAAGTCCCATGGAAGGTTTCCAACAGCCTGGCTTTTATCTCATGGATTAGAGACTCAAACAGGCACGCATCAAGAGCTGTGATGTGACCTGTGGGCTGGCATGTTCCTAGAGACAGCTGCCCTTCACTCTCCACTCCCTGGCCTTTCAGCAATTACCTGGCAACCTCTTCCTGCTTACACTCTCGGGCAACCTCTTAAGTTAGCCAAGAAAAAGCCCTGCCCCAACTCACATCTCATAGTATGTTCTTAGCCAAAAGGGTACCAGATGTGCAAGGGTGGATGAAGCAGTGAGAATCCATCACCACCAACAGAGAAAAAGGAAGAGGGCTTCTAAGGTTAACTCAAAAACACTGCAATTATATTAGAAAACTGTTAGTATTTGTGAAATCAGTGCACACAAATCACTGATATCACTTATTGGCAATGGACTTTCTGGACTTTAGCTTTATTCTTTATTAAATTAACGCCAACTCCAAATGCTTGCAGGAAGTGGGATAGGTGTTATTTAAATGATTGTTCCTTCTTTCTTCTTACGTCTCCCATCGTTCAGGGTCTTTCCTCTGACATCAAATTCAAGCAGTTCTACTTGACCCTCCTGACTTTCCCCTCAAATCTCCATTGACAAGAAAATTAAGCAGGAAATAGAAGCGGTGGATGAGTTGGTCAGTTCTCTAGCCCTGATCTAATCCACTGAACCCTATAAAAAGGGGTTGGCTGGTTTTACTGGTAGTTTCAGATGCATTATTGCATTCATGGCCAGTTCTCGCTTAGGAATACCCATTACATCATCCACATGAGTCTGCAGCGCAGGATCAGGAATACCCAAATTATCTTCTGCTCACTGTTTATTTTAAAGCAAATCAAACACCCTGGGCATCTACAGATTCCAGAAATGGAACTGGCAAAGGACGGTGAGGAGATCCCCACCTGAGGAAACTCACTAACCTGAAGGGAGAGGTCGCAGGCATGGAAGCACGCACCTGCCCACATCAGACTGCCTGTGTGAACGAAGCCTGAGGAAGGGAATCCACCGCACAGGCCCGAGGATTAGTGCTGCAGCAGCGCAGGGGTTCCCTGGAAAGAGCTGTCCCCCTTTTGCTTACCCAGGAGAACCTGACTCAGAGACAAGGATACCTTCGGCGCGCCCACTAGTCCAGTGTGTGAGGCGGCCTAATCTCATTCTGTTGATTGGCAGCTGGGGTCATTCCAAGGAACTCCTTGTCTCTCATTCCTCGGGCCTGGAACTCCCTTCTATGTAATGCCTGCTGATGGAGAGCCTCAACGCTAAGTAATTCATCTGTTCTCAGGCAGCATTGAAGCAACCACAATTTCTATGCACTACTGAGAAAAGCGCTTCCAAACGCTTCTACACAATGAGATGATGCCAGAGCGTGACTTTCCTTATCTGACTATTCATTGAGGCTGCAAATTACTCTCCTGGCCCCCAGCCTCGGGCATTCAGGCTTGACCACACTCAGGAAGGCGCTGGTTTCCACAGTCTCTCTCCATTACCTTTTCTTTTCCAATGAGAGTTTCCTCTTTGCTGCCTGATAAACTGGAACAGGTACTTTCAGGGGACAGGCGGTGAGAGGTCATGTAAGGGACTCAAGTCCTTCGGCCTGAACTGACAAGACTAGAGTCAGGATCCTGTCCCTTGTCAGAACACACCCACCACATCCATCAAAGGAAGCGACTGGGGTAATGGTCAGACACCGTGGCCCAAAAGGAAAGATGGGCTTAGGAGTTAGGATAATGAAGAGGTTATTAGAAAGTCCTCAGATGTACCCCTGGGCCCTTTCCCCTACTTTGTTTTTCTCTACAGAACATTATTTTTATATGCTGTACAATTTACTTAATGGTTCTGTTTATTGCCTCTCCCTCTCTAATAGGGCAGGGATCTGTCTCTTTTGCTCACTGATGGAGCTCTGGTTCCTAGAGCAGAGGCTGGTAGACAGAAGATGCATAGGACCGGCACCCTGAGTGAATACCATCAAATAGGGTTGTGTGCTGATTCACAGACTCTCTGATAGCAAATCTGATCTGGGAGGTGGACCTCGGCACCCGCATTTAAAAATGTTCCCTAGAATGAGCCAATGAGTATACTACTAAAATGAGTATCATACTGAAAAGCCAATGCAGTGGTAGGTGGAGAAGAGGAACGTGATTGAGCTCCTGGGTAGAGAACCTCTGATGGGGAGAACTGGTCTCCAGCACAGAGAGAGGGGCTGGGGCCTGGACATTTCCCAGCACCGGGCTGTGGGTCTTCCCTGACTTGCTGAATTTTTCTGGAATGCCAAGACCATCCGCTTTGTTGAGAAGGTCCTAATATTTTGGCCATTCTCAACAAAGCATATCTTCTTTTCCTTTCAGTACAATGAAAAGACATCCAGTTAAACATCAACCAAAAATCACCTCTATTACAAAGGGCCCATAAAAGGCAAAGGGTGTCCAGAATTTAACTTTAAATGTATTAACCCTGCATACTGACATGGAAATATGGGCAGGAGGAAGAAAGCTGGAACATGAAGAGCGTCTTCCAAAAATAAATAAATGACAAGGAATTCAGAGGGAATTCAGAGAGCAATCTGTGAAGCCAGCCGGGATGGCCCCTGATTCATTATGCCAGTCCCAAGGGCACTGTAAGGGCCCGAGTGGGAGCATCTGTGACAATAATGACTAAAACCATTGACCGAGCCCTTGCTTTGTCCCAGATGTCATACCGACTGCTCTGCACCCACTCTCCCTGACCTTTCTGACAACACGGCAAGGAGGCACTACATGGCCATTTTACAAGTGAGAAAAATAAACCTTTCATAAAAGTGAACTGGCTGAAGTCAGGCAAACATACGTGACAGGCACTTCGGATTATACCATGATGATTTTTCCCAGATGGCGGCACCTTTTCCTTTGCTCATTTGTTTGTTTTCACTATGTAGGTTAAACTACTGCTCCCTGGTAACAAAGAGCTCCATAGGTACTTAGTGCAGAATAGCCTTCCTCCCACCTGAAGACATGTGCTAGTTCGCACTATCTCATCAGAGCCTTTCACGTTCCCCTGCCGGTCTCCTGCCTCCCCAGGCCCTGAGGAAGGGTTTTGTAAGCACTCCTATGCTCCCCATAGCAAGGAAAAGATGATCCATTTAGAGCAGTGGTTCTCAACCTTCCTAATGCCACGACCCTTTAATACAGTTCCTCATGTTGTGGTGACCCCCAATTTCATTGTTACAAATTGAACATAATTAAAGCATAGTGATTAATCACAAAAACAATATGTAATTATATATGTGTTTTTCGATGGTCTTAGGCGACCCCTGTGAAAGGGTCGTTCGACCCCCAAAGGGGTCTCGACCCACAGGTTGAGAACCGCTGATTTAGAGGATCACCAGCTAAAATCTGAGGTCTAAAATCACTCCAAAGTCATGTCATAATCTCAAGGTTTTTCCACTTGGTCGGGAAAAAAGCAAAGAGAGAAGGAACTCTTAGCAGCGAGCAAGCAAAACTAAACTAAAAGAGGGCGATGAGTAGAGCTGGGAGAGTATCAAATTTTAGCATAAAACATTAATACTTTGCTCAAATAATAATAAATCAATATTTGTTGAAGAATTTCAATGCAGCTCACAGATGTCTTAGGGTTATGACATTAAACATTTTTTTTAACTGGTAAGTTATCCAAAGAAATGGGAAAACAACACATTCATTCACGGTCTGGTCAGCCAAGCATTTCTTAGACACGCGTGTGCGCCAGATACTGTGTTGCAAAGATGGGTAAGACAATATCCCCATTGAGGCTCACATTCTAGTGGGGGGTTACAAGAGTCAAGGAGTGGGTCCCCTTTATGGAAGACAGAACTCTTCCATTCCTCAAGAATCACAGCGTAGGGGAGGCTTCCCAGGCCTTCAGACAGTGCGACCATAGGTGCACCTCAATGCACTCAAAGTGGACCACATAGTTCCCAGGTTAATGCACCTGGGGTCTTGGTTAGTACAACCAGGCTCCTAGAAACATCAGACCGCTCAGCCTAAAGTCCTGCAACGGAGCGATTCCAAGAGTAGTGAGCGCCAGAGGCAGGGCCTCAGAGCATCTCTTATGTACTCTGTGGATCTTTCAGGGCCTCATGGTGGGCAATAATAATCATTTCAGATAATAATTTGTTCACCATCCACTCTGTACAGAGAGAACAGCCTTTCTTTGATGTCTGACCTTATACACCAGAAAAAAAAAAGAGGTCGCATACCTGCATTTATATCTGAGTCACCAAAAAAGATGTCCTACCTAAAAACATTTTCCACACTAGCTTGATGATATTTCCACTTAAGAAATTTGTTTATTTTGAGTGAAGTATAGCCCTGTCTATATGTTTAGTTCTAGAGAGTGAACCATTCATGTATTCATCAAGCATTTAATGAGTGGCCTCTATGTGCAAAGCACCAGACCAAACACGGGATTATAAAGATGATTAACACATGGTACTTGCATTGCATGAATTTACAATCCTCAAGTGAGAGCTCCTCCAGTGGCCATGAATACTAGGAAGAATATGGAAAATCCCATAAAAAGAGGGGACTGGAAGGGTGACAAAGCTGGAGAGAGTGAGAGGACATTTGGGAAGGAAGAAATGACAGAAAGCAATGCTTCCTTCAACTTTAGTTCATAGAAGAATCACCTGGGAAGCTCATCAAAACGCAAATAAGTGGGCCTGATCATCAGATATGCAGTAGCTATAAAGAAGAACCCCAACATTTGAATTTTAACAAGTTCCCCAGTTGATTCTGATATAGGCAGTCTGGGTACCTTGCCCTGAGAGAAACTGGCATAAAGGGTTGAAAGGGCAGAACTGGGTAGACGTGTCACAAAGGGCAGGGGGCATGTTTAGCAAGCACAGACTGGAGAGCAAAAGAACTTAAATAAGGTACCTGACAGAAGGTGATGCCTACCAGTGGTCGGCAAACTGCGGCTCGCGAGCCACATGTGGCTCTTTGGCCTCTTGAGTGTGGCTCTTCCACAAAATACTGACTTCTGCTTCTGCCTATGGGCCATGAAGTTTCAATCGCACTGTACGTGCGGGTGCGCACGTGGTATTTTGTGGCAGAGCCACACTCAAGGGGCCAAAGAGCCGCATGTGGCTCGAGAGCCGCAGTTTGCCGACCACTGGCCTAAACAATAGAGGATAGTGGTTGCTGTTATATCAGGAAGACATTGATGTGATATAAGGTATCAGATAACGTTTCCTTCTCACAAATTGGGACTCCAGGCAGCATCAAAACATGAAGCCCTTGGTGTGTCGGGGGGAGGGGGAGAGGAGGACAGAGAAGAATGAACCCATGCAGGAGATCACAGCCCCCCCCCCCCCCCAAAAAAAGCAGACTAAAGCACAGGGAATAACTTACACCTACTTCATAATTTTGCCAACAGTTAGTTCTGCCTTCTCTAAGTAAAAACAGGTAAGGATTGCTAGGGCAATTCATGGACATGTGACAAAGACCCAGCATGCATGGAGTTTCAGAGACCTGCTTCCTAGGTTCCACACACAAGTCCTGAGCAGAGGTAGGAAACATGCAGAAACATGAGCCCCAAGCTAGAAGCCTTGGGCGCCTAGGAGAGCTGTGCTCTTTAAATGACAGGCTCCTTACGGGCTGTCATCTACTCCCCCATTCAGCTCCATTCAACAGTAAATCTTTGCGGTCACTCATTTTGCTTTCTAGCCTGCCCCTTGGGACTGGGGAAGTTTTAATACAAAATCCAATTTCAAGCCATGTGATAGAAACCTTTAGAATGCCTTTTCAAAAAAAAAATCTTTTTAAACAAGGAAAATGCTGGTTATGTGAGTAGAGGCTGGTGAATTTCATCAGCTTTTTCCCTGAGTCATTAAGCTTCATCTTCAAGATTGCTTTTCAGGAGATGGAATCCTATCAAACTTGAGGTTTCTAAGTCTTTTCAATTTTCCTGCAAATCACAGTCCTTGAAAGAATAAGATGCTCTTGAGGAGAGCAAAAGTAGGAAGTAAAAATAAATATTTCAGGGAGAACCTCAAGCTGATAGATGCTCAGGTAATGGTGACCCTTCATCAATATTCTATGTTACAATTTTCTAAAGTTCCTGACAACATACTCAGGGACATGGCTCTAAAGCCAAGTGTATATGCACATAGAACAAATTAATTTTTAAAATTGAAGCAGCTTAGAAAGGAGCTAGCCACATTCTATTATTTAGAGGAATAAATTGAGTGGCTTATGGGAAACCATGAAATGTTTACATAAATCTCTGAGCATAGCTTATGAAACATAAAGTTTCTCTATAAAATAAGGCATCTAGTGTGTATGCCTTTTAAGCCAACCCTATACACTTGTAGTTAAGGAATTGGTTTAGTATTGGCTTAAGTGTTATGACTTCAATGTTAATAACGATGCCAAGACTATGATGTTATTGTCTTTTTGTGATCAGAATATCCATAAGAGATGACAAATTAAAAAATGTAGAGAAAAAAGTCAATGAAGAAAGAAATGTTAACCATTTAATCAACAAGTGAAGACAGTAACTTCCGCCTATTAGTTTAAGTAAGGGCTGTTTTCATCCACTTCTATGACTAACAAGAGAACATTCAATCATTCCACAAATGTATATGTGACCAATTAAAAAAATTAAAAAATGTAGAGAAAAAAAGTCAATGAAGAAAGAAATGTTAACCATTTAATCAACAAGTGAAGACAGTAACTTCTGCCTATTAGTTTAAGTAAGGGCTGTTTTCATCCACTTCTATGACTAACAAGAGAACATTCAATCATTCCACAAATGTATATTATGTGTCTTGGCAATGTATAAAACATTGGGACCTGACCCATGAACTACATAGACCCAATCTCTCTCCTCTTGGAATTTATTATGTAGCTGGGAGGACAGGTAACAGATGTTAATTTAATTGTTACCAAACAGAAACATAATTATTAACTCTGATAAATGCTGTGACGGAAAAACACCATCCTACCAGAGTAAGTAACGGAAGACCTGACCTACTAGGGTAATAGGAAAGGCTTTGCTGAAGAAATAACATGTGAGCTGAAATTTAAGACTCGCAGCAGGAAGCCCGGCAAAAGGTTGCTGGAGTGCAAGGCCTTGGGTTGGTAGTTTTGCAATGACCCCTCTCTGGAATGGGATTCCTTACAGACCTACCTTGTTAGATACACTGGGGTATGAGGTCATGTTTTTTGAAACGATTGAAAGCAGCTTCTGTCATTGACATGAGACTTTTCCCCTCTGAGGTCACGCCATGCAGCTGTAGTTAATTGCATTCTACCACACTGCTGGGGGGCAATGTGGTGGCTGGAAGGGTCACTGGCCTGGGGGCCAAAAGAAATGAGTGCTGGACCAGGCTCTCACGGGCCGGTCATGTGGTGTGGACAAGTCACGTTCCCTTTTCCAGCCTGATTTGTAAAGTTGGGAAATTTTGCTGACAACCGGAAGCTGTGATATTCTAATCCCTCACTTTGGCATCCGAGGTCATCATCCATACCACAGCACCTGTGTACCTTCCCAGGTCAGTGAGCTACCAAATGAAAAGTACCCAAACCTGTACCACATTTTCCTTCCTCGTGCTTTTCTCCTTGTCCCCCACGATCCCTCTCAAAGGTCCAATTTCCCTTCATAAAAGTTATTTTATTACTAGGAAGTCCATTCCCTGAAAGTCATCCAACTTTGTCCATTTCCCCTTTTCCTGACATGAAAACTCAGGCCATGATAACCTAAAAGACTTTTCCAAAGACACACATCTCTGAAATGACAGAGCTAGACTCTCACACAAGGTCTCCGAGTTTCTAGGTCATCTCTCTTCATACAACACCCAACCAATAGGGAAGATTCCTCACGCCCACTAATGTTGCCTTTGTATCTCTCACAATCTACCTGTGTGTCAGGAGTTGGCAAACTATGGCCAACGGGTCAAATTTGTCAAATTTAGCCTGCTACCTGTTCTTATAAAGCCCATGAAATTAATGTTTACATTTTAAATACTTGAAAAAAATGAATAAACAATAATTCATGATGTGAAATTTTAGGATGTTCACATTTCAGGGTCAATAATGTTTTCTGGAACACAGCATGCCAATTCATTTAAGTCTTGCTTATAGTTGCTTTCTCACTACAATAGTGTTGAGTAATTGTGACAGACCCCATAGTCCACAAAGCCAAAAGTGTTATGTGGCCCTTTAAAAGACATGGTACATGTCACTGTGTATGTTCTTGTCTTCCATAACCTGTGGTGGCAACCCCCACCATTAGCATGTTCATGTAGAGGCACACAGGTGGGAACAGGGGCTCTCTCACTGCCTACCTATCATGTAATAAGAAACCATCCTTATTGAGCACTCGTGTGCCAGAAACTGTTCCAAGTTTTACAAGTATTAATGTATTATTCCTTACAAAAACCCCATAAGGCTCTTTACTATTATTATTATTTCCACTTAATAGATGAAGAAAATGAGGCACAGGTGTTACATATACCATTTGCTGAATTCAAACAATGTTAGTCTGAGTACTCTAGGGTCCTTCATTTTATTCATCAATATCCTCGATCTAGAAGCAAAGTCATAGTTCTCTTTGCACTCTGGGAAATCACTGTTATTCATCCGGAGAGTCCTAGGGCCAGAAACACAGGCACATCTCTGGAGCCTTCTACATTATCTAGAAGGAGTGGAGGGAAAGGGAGATGTGACTTTGGTGAAATGACTTCAGAGGCATCAATCTGAATTCAACGACCTCCAACTTCACTCTTATAAAGTAATTTCATTTCCTATGCCCTTCATATGCTTATTTGTTTAAAAAAATACACACAGAGATGCTATCGGTTGTCTTCTCCAGAGCAGCTAGCTGTGGTTCTAAGCAGGAAAAGGACTGATAAGGCGGAGCTCTTAAAACAGGCCACCGAGAGCTAGCTGAACATCGGGCAGAAGAAAGATAGTGAGGAGTCAGGGGAACAAAGAGCCTTCAACTTTACCCAGCACCAACTCACAAAGCTCAGCTCTAAGGGGCTTCCGTCCCCCAACAATTGAAAGGTAAATTGAAAGGTTTTGAGAGACACGTGCTATATGACTGAGCACCTGTCCAAATGCTACCCTTTTGCCCCAGCTGATGCGACTCTGGGGCGCTACCACAGTCCACGGGGGAAGATTAGGTTTGCATGTAGAGTGAGCAATCAGATTGATTCTCTAATCCGGCTGCTGGATTGGGTCCTACCCATCGAGCAGAGCAGACAAAGAGAGTCCTAGGTCAGTGATGGCGAACCTTTTGAGCTCAGCGTGTCAGCATTTTGAAAAACCCTAACTTAACTCTGGTGCCGTGTCACATATAGAATTTTTTTGATATTTGCAACCATAGTAAAACAAAGACTTATATTTTTGATATTTATTTTATATATTTAAATGCCATTTAACAAAGAAAAATCAACCAAAAAAATGAGTTTGCGTGTCACCTCTGACACGCATGTCATAGGTTCGCCATCACTGCCCTAGGTCCTGTGCTGTAAGGGGAAGCAGCTGTGAAGAGCTGAAGATGCTCAAGACACTCAAGGGAGAAAGCACCAGAGCCAGTCAGTGCTAAACACAGAATAAATGGCTGTAATGGCACAGAAAACATAACCATCAAACCTGAGAGGAGCAGGCGGGCAGGTGCCACTTGCCTGACCTCAGTCTGTTACAGCTTCTCTCCTTCAAGGCTGTGCTGGAAATTAATCATACCTTTTGGGTTCGCGTGCAGAATACATCTGTGGGATGGCTTATGGTACCATTTGTTCCAGATCCACAGCTCCCAGGGCACAGTCCTGACTGTGACAGACAGCGGATTTGAAAAGTCTGGAAATGGCCCTAACGTTGCCCCAGGGTTGTCCTTGTCATAAATTAGCTGGGGCTGTTTATTTAAAAATAGCTAGACCTTATTTAGTGTTAAAGTCCCTTTCACTCTCTGAGCACAAACTAAAATGCCTCCTCCTCCATGAAGCCTTTCCCAATGTTCCCTTCTTCCTTTCAACTCTACAGCACTTTGCTCGTTAGTTGCAGCAATCTATCTCACTCGGCTAGGTATTTACTTGTTCTAGACCAAGCATGTCAAACTCAAAGGCTAACACAGGCCAAATAAACGAGGCATGTGGCCAGTGGGCCTCGAGTTTGTCATGCTTGTTCTAGCCCAGCCGTGGGCAAACTACGGCCCGCGGGCCGGATCCGGCCCGTTTGAAATGAATAAAACTAAAAAAAAAAAATATTCTAAACTAAGTAAAGAATCTGGGCAGCTCTCCATTGGATTAACATGTTCTATCTATTCCTTTAAACCTAAGATATCTTAGCCAAATGTTAGGATAAAAGAAACTATGCCATCTCCTGATAGTTGAGAAGAACCTATCCCCTAGATCCGTGGTCAGCAAACTGCGGCTCGCGAGCCACATGCAGCTCTTTGGCCCCTTGAGTGTGGCTCTTCCTAAGCCTTAGAAGTACCCTAATTAAGTTAATAACAATGTACCTACCTATATAGTTTAAGTTTAAAAAATTTGGCTCTCAAAAGAAATTTCAATCGTTGTACTGTTGATATTTGGCTCTGTTGACTAATGAGTTTGCCGACCACAGTTCTAGACCATGACATCCCTAAGAACAGAGGATGTGGCACAAAGCACATGGCTCTGAACATCCTCAAACACTGGTACCACCACCTATTAAGTCTTGGATAAGTTATCTAGTGGAGTCATTGTCTTCACCTTTAAATTGGAAAAATTGTGCTTCCCTTGTTGGGTACTTATAAGCATTAAATGAGAAAGTGTGTACCTATTGCTTAGATTGGTCCCTGGAACATAGTGGGTGCTCAACAAATACCAAATAACCCCCCCTCCCCATCATCTGTATTCTCTGAAAAGCCCGGCATATGCTGAGTGCTCAATAAATAATACCATGGTTGGTTGAAAAAAATTGCTGAATCACCCTCTTGTCTGTTTGACTTCATCTCACATTGGATTCAACCAGGCAATTATTAATTAGGCTGACTTCACATACAATGACATCTACAAAGTGATTGCTTTTCCTGTTTTTTTAAAAAATAAAGATGGATTCCACTATTTACATGTAATTTTCTATGTCTATTACTTATGCAAGAAATCACTAATCTGCATTGGTATGGTACTAGCTTTCTAGGTTACTGGTATGGATATTCCAAAAGGAAACAGTAGAAGGCAGTCAAGATTTTACAGACATCGTCCACACTCGGGAAAACTATTTTGCCCATTTCTCAGAAGACTTTAAAAAGATTAAAATTGCAAGGAAGGATCACATTTTTGTTCCCGGTGCTGTTCCAGATGTCAAACGTCAGTGCTGGAGTTTATCTTTGCCTCTGGCTACTCTAAGCAGCCCTGCTCCTAAGTCCCTCACACTTCCCCACCAGAAGGGCCCTCTGAGGGCACTAACTAGATGGCAACCTAGTTTCAAAATTCTTTCACTTCCTCTGCATCTTCCTGTGTTCCAGGCCCTCAGGACCTTTCTATCTGCCAGCTGATCTTATTAACCAGTTGAAGTTGTACAAAAATGAATAAGATTCTAAAGGTTTGTGAGAATGGTGCTCCTTCTTAGGTCATATTGCCTTTTATTATAGCTCAATTGGGTAGAATTACTTATTCAAAGAAATGTCTCTGATAGTGAGAATTTCAAATCCTATGTTGGCGGATGGATAAATGCCTTGTCTGTAGGGATGCTCTGCCCTCCTCATATCACTTTAGAATGCTACCTGTAATGTACTTGTCCTTGACCACAAACACGTTTCCTTCACCTCAGGACTTTTCTTCTTCTTCTCCTGAAACCAGCTAGGAAGTTTCAGGCAAAGAGAAAATATGATTCTCATGAACCTTTGTCGATCTTGTTACTTACTTACTACACTCTCGTGGCTGGGTAGATCAAAGGACAACCACAGACACAGATATACTAGTAAAACACTTAGGGTTCAATACAGAACTATCCGAAAAGAGAGCCTACCAAAAACACATGAGGCAGTGAGGGCTGTGAGAATCTACCTCCCAAGTTAACCCAACACCTTGGGAAAGACACTAGCCTCCTCATTTGTATTCTGAACTGCTCTTGATAAAAACATACTGGGAAGAGTAACTTACCCTAAGAGTCCCCAGTTCAGAAAATGGGCTGTTTGCTTTACAAACCCTAGTAAGCACTCATCATTGATTAGTTTGAGTCTTCAAAATATGTGTTATGTAAAATATATTGTGTGTGCGCAAATGAGAGGCTGAAGGGGGAGAGGGAGTCAGGAAGAGAGATAGAGGTGTGTGCACGTGCACACACACATACAGAGGTATTTTTTAGAAGAGAAAGAAAACTGGAAATAATCCCATTGAACTTGATGAGGTCCCACCAGAGTAGCCCTGAGCCCAAGTCAAAATTTCAGGCAGACTCCAAAAGCTCACATTCCCAGAATCATTCCCTTCCAATGGGTCTAAATCGAAAATGTGTCTCCAGGCCCTAGACACCCCTTTGTTCAGACAGAAAATTGGAAACCGATTGCTCAGCAACCCTTTGGCTTGGTGAGCTAGAATTACTCTGAGAATTCGAATCCAAGTGATAGATAGGCAGCTACGGCAGTTCTAAATGATGCTTGGATGGGATTCTGGTACCTAGGGAAAGTCAGGGAGAATATCTGCCACAAGGGGGAGCAGGAGAATTTGGTCAGATGGGAGACAATTTGGTAGAGCTTCTGATGAGGGGTCTCACTATGAGGTCTGGATGAATTGGGAAGATGTTTTGGCAACAGACATTTATCCCTTAGGAGACAAAAATAACATTTAAAAAGGATGAAAGGATCGGGAAGAAAAGAGAGATCATTGTGTGTTGATTACTTAGTTCTTAGCACATGTAAAGCAACAATTTAATTTTCAGTTAAAAGCAACATACACACACTCTGCAGAAATACAAACGATGAAAGATATGTGCGCTACCATCCTGTTTTAATTGTGTATTCCTTTGTCCTGATTTAATTCCATTTTGTGTTGATCTTATCTAGTTCCATGCTGATGAGGCAGATTGCCTGCATTTTACCTACACGCTATTCTCCCTCTATCTGAAGGCATCATGAAGAAAGGGCTTCTCTCGCTGAACTGCAACATGAAATCAGATAGTAAGGTCCTAAAATTCACTTTTCTTTGGAAGAAGTGCACCCGCGAGTTAAAGAAATGCTTTAACTGGCTGTAAAGGAAGAATGCAACTTCATTGGATCTGCAGAGCTCTCCTCATCAGTTATTTTGTCAAAGAAACACATTAAGTACTTAGAGGGAAGGAATCATGCGTTTACTTTGCAAGATAAATAAAAGTCTATTTTTGTCTGATAAAAAACATGTTAAATATAGCTTGCTAACAAAATGCTGAAGCTTTCTTGGAATATATTTTTTTTCTCAAAACAGTAAGCTTAAAAGAGCAATTAGCATAATTCTTGCAAATAGTCCTGTAGGTGTTACTGACTACATTTCACCTTCCTTCTATGATTGTATTTGGAGGTAAAATACTGCACTGCTATGCATTTTATTCCCCTTCATAGTCAGCAAAAGGGTTATCTAGTTCTCAATCTTAATCCAAAAAGATACAGTGGAAACAATTAAATAGTAACAGTGAAAAGTAAACAGAAAGGTAGACAGTGTGATAGGTAGGTAGGTAGATAAATAGATGATAAAGTATTGCCTTCATATTCTTTTTATTCCTTGCTCTCCTCTTCCAACCCGGCTAAGCTTGCAAGACAGAGTAAATGAAGTCTGATTGTCATGGACACGTACATTCTTTGCAGCGTCTGCACAGCTCAACAGTGAATAGTAGTTTACCTTTGTCTAGTAGTTTACCTTTTTTCCTTAGGAATTAAGCATTCCATATTCAATAAATGACAACAGCCATTTTAGGGGGGAAAGCATGAATCCTCTTATAGTGGCTGGGAGAAATCTTAGCTAAAGAGCCCTTAGATCCAAATGGAATCCTTCAAGCAGGCAGAATTTATAAAATGAAAACCATTTGAGAAAACACATCTTGCTTCTTGACAAAATAAATGAATCCCCCCCCAACCTTTCACTCACGAAGTCCGCCCCCTCCCCAATGAAGCTAGTTCTCCCTTCCTTCTTTCACACCAGCCTCGCCTCCCAATTAAGCAAGTTTGGCAAAACCCACAAGGCTAAATCCAAGTAGCACAGGATTTGAAAGAGGAACCTAAAGACAGTCGTTCCAATGTTGGCTTTGTTTTCTTATCTGAAATGAATGAAACCCTTAGATACATCTTCCTCTCTCCTTTCTCCCCTTGCTGTAGGAATGGCTTTGGAAGAGAAAGAGAAAGCAGTTTGTGAGGGGGGAGGAGTGAGTGTGTGTGTGTGTGTGTGTGTGTGTGTGTGTGTGTGTGTGTTGGGGACATGGGTGGGACCTACACTTTGTGAATCCCCTCCTGGTTGCTCCCAAGGTTTCCCTGAGGAAATCTTCACACGGAAGCTGGAGTGTGGATGTCCTCTTGCTCATATTTGGAGAGACTCAAGCTCTGCCTTCAACCAGATCATATCAGAATCTCTCCCTACTCTGCCAGCTCCTCCATGATCCAGATGCCTGCACTGTCTTTGCCACAGCTGTCATTGTTTAAAGAGCTTCTTCCACTACACCTCCTACTGATATCCTTTCTTCTCTTTTTAGTCTTTACACCTCCAGCAGGACAAAGTTTGTATTGTTATATTCACAACCACCAGTGGCTGACTAGCAGCAGTGAGAGAGCCACCAGCAGGGAGCCGGGCTAAGGGGGGTTAAAATAGATACCTAGTGCAGAGCATGACTCTCTTTCCAGGGACTGCAGGCACCGTGCACATCGCTCTCTTTAAAACAATTCTTTGTTAAATGGGATCACTCTGCCCTTAACCCAACCACTGCCACCTTGGCTGGAGAGGGAAATATGAATTGCCAGCCCAAACCATTCATCAGTCAACAGAATCCAAAGCGGGTGGGGGGACTTAAAAATCAAGGATGCACACATACTGTGTTTTTAAAGCGCATCGCGCATCGCCTGGGAGGATTTGGGTTCTTTAGCCCACTGTCCACCCACAAGACCTCCCTCTTCCTCCTTAAGGTGGAGCCAAGAAGGGTATCCTCACATTTCAGAACACAGACCATTTCCCTAAAGCCCCAGAGGCAGATAATGGAGCTGCAAAGTTCCCTTCCCATCCCTTGGGGGGGGGGGGGGAGTGCCTGTGCGAGCAGAATCCACAACGCACACCCAGCATTGCGCTCAGAAAGGGGGACCCTTCAGAATCCACAACGCACACCCAGCATTGCGCTCAGAAAGGGGGACCCTTCAGCCCGCTCCCCGCTGCATTTCCCCCCGGTCAGCCCCGGCCCGGGCCACACCTCCCTCTGCTCCGCAGTCCGTGGCGAAGAGGCACCCAGCGCCGCCTGAAAAAAGGGCGCTCGCAAGCGTGGCCTTGGGGAAGCCCCCGGGGAGTGCGAGGAGGGGGGTGGCCTCGGAGCCCCGTTAGCGGGGATGCCTGGACCCGGCGGCGCCGCAATCCGGGTGGATTTAGATCTTCCCGCCCTCGATCCTAAGAGCCCAGGGCGGCGCAGGGTGCAGCATCTCTCCGGGCAGCCCTTTCTTCTCCGGCAGCCGGCACTGGCGGGGAGGCACGCTCACACCCAGACAGAGAGCCCGAGCAATCTCCCTCCCCGAGAGCCCCGGACACCCGGACACCCAGACACCCAGACACCCAGACACCCAGAATGTGTGTGTGTGTGTGCGCGCACACACACACACACACACACACACATTTAGGAGCCGGTCCTTTGTCAAGGCGGCGGGAAGTGTAGCCCTAAGAACAACAAATGGAAAACAGTTGGCGGTCTCGGACCAAACCCCTCCGGCTTGCCCATCGTCAGATCCTACCTGGTTTGGGGGCGCGTGGACGGACCTTCCCCCGTTCCTCCACGCGAGCAGGCAATGCCGCGCACGCCCTCCTTTTAAATCGCTCTCGCCCAGGAAGAGGTGGCTCCCATCTTCGGGGGAAAGCGCGGAGCGGAGCGGGCGGCGGCGGGCAGCCCCCG
>NW_005357115.1:2306072-2354721 GCF_000412655.1 Myotis brandtii
GCTTTCCGCCCGGCCCCTGGCCCCGCAGTGCGTTCCGGGCGCGCGCTAGCGCTCTCTCCGCACCCAGCCCGTGGTCTCCCGCACGGACCCGCGCAGCAACTTTTCTTTTCCACCTTTCTCGCCTCGCCCACAGACGGAGCCCCAACCCCAACTCGCCTACCCATTTCTCACCTCTGCAATTGTGGATCAGATATATCGTTCTTCCTTCACTTCCTATCCCTCTGCTAAAGGAAGCTTTCTTTTAGCAAAGGGATCTGGGGATACAGTATCTCATTGATTTTTCTCTTAAATCCTCACTCCGTGTTTTCCCGCATATCAGACTTGCAGAGTAACACGCTGGGTAGTAGCTGCTGACGCAAGCAGATAAGGCTGTGGGGGTTGGGAGAGAGGTATTCCCCAGCCAAGAACTCGGAAAGATCCTCCGTGCTGGTATTTCCCTCAAAGATTGCAGCTCACCTGGGAATAATGATCAAGAGGCTGTTTAATGTGAAAGCCACGGAGCTTTTCAACTAGGGAGAGGAGTAACAGCTGAGCATTAAGGTTGAGTTGGGAAAGGTCTGATGCAGAAATCGACGAACCATTCACTGCCCTTTCCAAGAGAAGCATTATCATTGCCAATACATCACTTCCCCATAATTAATAAAGGAGCGCTGCACCAGGCCCTGGCTCTCTTGACAGCTCATTCATCCTTACAAATCCTTAATGACTTGGCAGGATGGAAGGCTAGACCTACTGTGGAGTTCACAAACCTGGCTGCACGTCAGACACCTGGGAAGCAGGTTCAAAATGCAGATTAGAGCGTCCCATCTTGAGAGTCTGATGCTGTAGCTCTCAAGCAGGACTCCAAGTTTGTATTTTTAAAGCACCAGTAGGTATTCGCTGCTGGTGTGATTTGTCAAGGTGTGTGTATGGAAGTGAGGAGGTTGGGGAAGGTGAGAGAAGGAGAGAGCTGCAGAGCACTAGGCAGAAAGTTCAGTTCCTTAGCAGAATTCTCCCCCATACTTACGGTGCAGATCTGGGGCAGCCAGCCCATAGGAAAAAGAGATTCTGACCAGGAACCCCACTGTTTGACTATGAGGCAAAGAGGGCCTAAGGGAAGTAGACCTCCTCTGCCTCTATCCCAGTGGCTCTCAATCCTGGGGAGCTTTTAAACATCCCAGTGCTTAAGCCACACCCCAGACCCATTACCCTGGAATCTCTGGGGGTGGGACCCAGGCATCAGTACCTAATTTTTGTTATTTTGTGTTCCCTGGTTGATTCCTATGTTTGTTTTTGTTTTTATATTTTTATTGAGTTTAGAGAGGAAGGAAGAGGGAGAGATAGAAACATCAATGATGAGAAACAATCATTGATCAGCTGCCTCCTGCATGCCCCTCACTGGGGATCCAGGCCTCAACCCGGGCATGTGCCCTTGACTGGAATCAAACCTGGACCCTTCAGTCCGCAGGCCAAGGCTCTATCCACTGAGCCAAACCGGCTAGGGCCCTGGTTGATTCCCATGTAACCTAGGTTGAAAGTCACTGTTCTAGGCCAATATTCCTCAAACAAGAATGTGTGTGTGAATAACACAGGGAATGTCATTTCTTCTGCAGCAGATCTGGAGCAGGCCTGGGATCTGCACTTTTGCATCACTTACTAGTGATGGTGATGCTGCCTGAAGGAGGCCCTCACTTTCATTAGCAGCAAGGGATTCCTGAATTCCAGTGGTTCTGGACACTGGGCTTGGTGGTGGAAACTGGAGGCCTCTTCTTGTCTTGTATATTCCCAGGAGTCATTCCTCTCTAAGAACAATTCCTTTCCTCGCTGTGAGTGACATTTTCTTGGAAGCCACTCTGCGCACACACTTTTTGTTAGACTGCACTGACCGGTGGGTGTGAACAGAGTCACACGTGGGATGACACAGGTCACAGCCAAAAATTAGAGCATCAGCCCAAAATTACTTAGGGTCCTGACTTGAAGGGAACGTGAAAAGGCAGACATTTGGCTCACACTCAACAAATGGGGCTTGGAGAGTCAAGTGGCTGATTTCTAGATGACAGAGAGAAAGCATATAACTAAAGACTCCACCCAGAGGAAATGGGACCAAGCTAACTGAAGGAGCTGAGAAGAAGAGCTAAATGAATATGTGAGTGGAGTACATCTCACTGGAATAGATTCTGTGCAAACGGTGTGGTCTATGATTGCTATTATGGACCACTTAGTGAAAGCTCAGGTTTTCTTGAAACTATAAGCACGCTTGTGATGTGGGATAAAGAGAACCCTGTTCTTAACGTCTTTATTCCAGTGGTCCAAGGACTTTATTCCAAAGTCCATCTTGTCAGTAGCCAAGAAAGCATGAAGGCTACATCTTGAGTCTTTTTATTCCTCCTCTTTTCCAGCCAAGACTGATAGTAGGTCAACTTGGATTATTGGGCGGGGGGGGGGGGGGGGGACACTTTCATTAAATGGTCCTCTCTTTATCTAGAACCTTTAAAGGCCACCCAGTGCCTAGTGATTTGGGACCCATTTTGATTTGGCTCAATATTTGAGCCCCTAATTTTTATTTTGCCTTTCATTTCTCATTAAAGGCATCTCTCTAAGGGTTCCAGGGCCCTGAGGCAAATCAAACCTTTTGCTCCCTCCTAAATGTCAAGCATGACTGGATTTTTATTGCAAGAATTATCAAAGGCTACATCACTGGCACGAGGTTCTAGTGAAGGAAATTTTGAGGCTACTGCCGGCTGTGACTTTGGAAAGAAGAAATGTTGTATGTAGAAAGGTGGTGATTAACATTCCACTGGCAATAGTATTTCTTAATTGTGTCCTTGAATATGAATTGCCATTCTTTCCTTTGGACTTGAGATGCAGAGTATAGGTTTCCACAGTTATGTATCCCAGCAGTATGCCAGGACCATTCGGGGACTCTACTAAGACTTGATATATTCTAAAGATGGTATAGGTTTTCAGAACCATTTTTCCTGAACATCTTCAGGAGATTTAATTAACTCATTTTTAGACCAAAGTATAAAACTTGTGAATTAGGCCTAACTTTTTATCCAGTCTATGGAAAAATTAGACATATGATCAGGGGTACCAAATTTTTTTTAAAAAGTTTAATATTTTGCTAAAACACTAATTTTTCATCACAGGGAAATTTTATTTTGTTATAATGTAATTCCTTTTAATTTAGTTTGAATTACTTAGGTCAGAGGTACCATCACTGTTTTTTGTTTTTTAATGCTTGGTGTTTTTTAAGTGTGTTAATATAGAACTAGTCCTTCCTGACCTCATTGACTATTTTGCCAGGTGTCACCATTCAGATCTCTGCTCATTCATGGTCTGAGTCTGATACTGATTTGTACATAACAGAAAAGAATTATAATGTCCTCCGCCTGGCCAGCTAGTAGATCGTGGCGTTAACCATTTCCCCACATCTAGGGACCTCAGGTAGGCCCTGGCCCTATTTGTCCTTCGGGTTTGTTTTTTTGTTTGTTTTTTGTTTTTGTTTTGTTTTGTTTTGCTACTGGTGGGACCCAGGGGTTTTTGCTTCAGGGGTGACAAGATTATTGGTTTACTTCTAAGTGCTACTGTTCCTTCTCTGGGGTCTTATTCCTGCAATTCAACTTTTTCTTCTGTGTTTTGTTTTGAACAGCTGAGCACCACAGTGGAACCCCATCCAGGAAGCAGGCCCTGCTATTGGGTGGGAGCAGCCTTACTCGTAGACGAACAGTTATCACCCATTCTCCCCTGTGCTCCATGGCTGGGAGGTCACCCGCTTCCTATGAATTTGTCACAGTCTTTGAATAGCAGGTGCCTGCACTTCTGCATCCGAGCAATTATAGTCAAGGGTTGGGCTTGTACAAAATCCTAACACTTGCATTTCTCATTTTTACCCCTTATTATATTAAGGACATAGCTGGCCTGTATCCCACAACTGTACCCAATTGTAAGATTGCCAATGAGTAACTCAATAGCAGAATCATTGTCTAGAGTGGCTAGGGGGTCAGAAAATAACAGAGACTAGTTAAGAGTTACGGCTTTGGCGTCAGAATATCTGGAGTCAGAATATCACTTTTAGCTGTGTGACCTTGGGGAAGTTTCTTAACCTCTCTCAGTCACAATTTCTGTTAGGAAAACCTACATGGTAAAATTTTCCTTCAGGGAGCTAAAGGGGGGGGGGTGGGGCGGGTAAAATGTATGTAATGTACTTGACATAGTTCCTGATTATAGTAATTATTTAATAAATTATGTTGTTTATGTAACTATTAATAAAGCTCCATAAAATGTTATAAAGTCTTTTTAAAAGTTTCTACATAATTAGGTTCCACATATTCAGACCATCTCGTTACTGATAATAATTATGCTATCATTTTTGTTATATAGAATTCTGTACAACAAATAATCTAGGGAAATTGATGCCCCTACAGCATGAAAGTATTTCCTGTCTTCAATAAAAGAAGCTACTTGTACAAGTTCTGATTTTGTTAAGTACAGAGTATGGTTATATGACTGATAAAGGGGGCACAACATTCTGGCTGCATCACAATATTTATTTTCCTTTATGTCTGGTTATCATCTTGGTCCCAACTCTATTATAATCTGAGGGTGTAAGTTCCAATAGAGCAGTGGTTATCAACCTGTGGGTCTCGACCCCTTTGGCGGTCGAACGACCCTTGCACAGGGGTCACCTAATACTATCCTGCGTATCAAATATTTACATTACGATTCATAACAGTAGCAACATTACAGTTATGAAGTAGCAAAGAAAATAATTTTATTGTTGGTTCACAACATGAGGAACTGTATTTAAAGGGCCAGAATGTTGAGAACCACTGCATTAGAGCCATTTTAAACAAAGTTCACTGCGATGAAGATTTTGGTTGTCACATGAATGTTACTTACCGGGGATCTTATTAGAACATAAACGTCTTCACTTGAGTCTGCACAGACTTCCCTCAATATTGATTCAATGACTCTCCATCAATAGGGACTCAAGATGAAGCCCTGGGGTGCTCTGTACCAGGCAGTTGTTCCTTGCAGTCCAGTTCTGAAGCAATGTCCCCGAGAGATGGCACTTCAGCTTTTTCAATAAATCTCTTTTATAAGGCATTGTCTATGATGTATAGCTTCCTCTACATCTCCACTTGCTGGGCACTGATTAGAATCTTCTGAGAACTGCCAATGTTTTAGTGGTTACCGCAGTGCCCAGACAGTAGCCCTTGAAAATAGTCATAAGAAAAATACCTGCCGAAACCTGTTTGGCTCAGTGGATAGAGTGTCGGCCTTCGGACTGAAAGGTCCCAGGTTCGATTCTGGTCAAGGGCATGTACCTGGGTTGTGGGCACATCCCCAGTAGGAGATGTGCAGGAGGCGGCTGATCGATGTTTCTCTCACATCGATGTTTCTAACTCTCTATCTCTCTCCCTTCCTCTCTGTAAAAAATCAATAAAATATATTTTAAAAAAAAAGAAAAAAGAAAAATACCTAAGGGGGAAATATACTGAACTGAAGGTGTCCCAATCCACGGTTTTAATGATGTTGACTCTGCTACCTCTGGAAATGCCTGGAAATAACAATACTATCTGCTCTTGTCTCTTTAAAAATTCAGAATCTTATCTAGTGTGACCTAAAGAGTCCTTAGCGATCATGAGCAGAGAAGCTCAGAAACGACATTTTTTTTTCCTTTCCTTTTAACATACTGTCCTGTCACACCCACAAAAGCTTAGCCATCTTTGGATAAGCTTTACAACTTTTGAGTGTAGACCAGAATAAACACATTGTTTATGTAGATATTAAAATTATTAGCCACTTGCAGCCTAAGTCATATATAAGAAATCCTCATGAACTAGTTGGGTGAGCTGTGATTACTCTCATTTTAAAGACTAAGAAAGAAAGTACAGAGATTTGCCCAGTCCTGGCTATATAGAAGTATCAGTAGTGTTGTTTTAAAATAATACTGAAGCCCAGGCCAACTCTTTGAGATTCTGTTCCCGTAGACCTGGAGTGGAGTGAGGGCACCTGGTATTTTTTCTAAGTTCCCTAGGTGGTACTAAGGTTCAGCCAGAGCTGAGAACCACTGGCCTAAGAGCAAATTGCTAATTAGTAGTAAAGACAAGTGAAAAAAACAAAACAAAACTCTTTATATCTGCCTCAACGCTGTTTCTATTCTGCTGCTCCTTTGAATGTTGATTTTTACCTAAATATAAAAGTGGGGACTTTTCTTGGAAATTTAAGAGAACTTAAAAATGTTTGAGGGTCTTTTTGAGTCTCCATGAGGCACAAGTGGGTATTGTAACTGACCTGACAAAGATATATAAGCAGCATGGAAGATGGGATCAGGAAAGTGAAGTTCAGGACTGCACGGCCTGTCTGTCTTGTTGAACACTCAATACTCAGCACCTCGAGCAATTTTTGGTGCATGGTAGCTGAATTCATCAAGCACATAATATCCCCTGTATGGGGACTGGCCTGTGTGGGGAGACTCTTTGGCCCTTGTCCAGTGCAAATTGCAACTTAATAGCAATCATCTCCTTATAGCACAGTGACGGCCCTGGTTAGCAACTGGCATTGTCACCGTGTCCACATCCAAAGTTCTGCCTGGCCACCTGCTCTGCAATGACAGATTGTCTGTGACATTGCAGGAGGCCAGACCACACGGAGATGGCAATCTGACCGAGCCTCAGGCTTGTGCCTGTAAGCTGACCCTTTGTTGGTTATCTCAGGAATTACTTATAAGCTCCTGTTTGGCACAGTTTGTAAGCATGTCAGAGAATCTCTTATTTCCTGTTAAGAAGGGTTCTTTAGGTGTATATTTTATGGGTATTATACTTGTAATTTTCACTTATTATTTTTCAAGAAACTTGTGAACTTCCTGCTATGTTCAAAGTCAGTGGTCAAGCAACTCTTATTCAAGACAAGAAGCTGGGTAGAGCAGATACAAAAAACTCAGTTGAGAATAGTCATATTACTCATTTGTTTCATTCCTTCATGTATCCAGTCAACAAATATTTATGAGGACTTACTCTGGGCCAGGCACTGTATGAGACCCTGGAGATACAACAATGAAAACATCAGTAAAAATTCATACCCACCTAGGACTTGCATTCCATTAGAAAAACAAGAGGCGGTGAACAAAATAAACACATTAGCACAATATAGGATGTCAGATGCAGATACTGCTATGGAAGACATGAAGCAAGGAAAAATGATAGAGACTTCAGGCGCAAGGACTAGTTTACATGGTCAGTTTGCAGGGACCTGAATGAAGTCAGGATTTCTCAGTGACAATCCCTCTTTTGAGAGTCTCAAATAGATGAAATGATAGAGCACAGTGTTGTTTGATCATTTGTTTCTGCCCTGAGATGAGGTTCCTTTAGGAATTCGCACCTCAAAGCCATTGGCCTCCATCAGGGTCAGCTGCAGAGAGCTGGCCACAGGGCTTCCACCCCCGCATTCAGAAGCATTTCATATGTCATAAATCCCAGAGTTGCTCCAAAAAGGCAGACAGCTCCAGAGGTTGCACATAAAATGGTTGTATTTATTCTAAGGCAGAGCTGCTGTGAGAATTCTGAGTGCCCCCTTTGGTTTTACTGAAAGAACAGCATCTTATTAAAGCAACTAGATGGGGAAACTACATCAGTGGTCTCTCATGGATGAACCTTGTGCCAAAAAGTCAACAGCCCTGGTGCCTGGGGAGAGAAATCACAGATGTGTAACTTAATGATAGTTCCAGTCCTTTTTTCCATGAGTTTGTCACACTTCCTTTTCCTTCTTCTTACATTCTTATCTGAGATTACATAACACACATACTATGCACACACACACACACACACACACACACACACTCATATACACAAACTCTTATGCAAGCTCACACACTCATCGACACACATAATTCTTAACTATGGCTAAATATTTAATTATGGGAAAATCACCATTTGCAAATTTGCAAATAACGTATGGAAATAATAGCTGACCTCTTTTCCCCCCTAATTTTATTTAACACTAGAGGCACAGTACACAAATTCGTGCACGGGTGGGGTCCCTAGGCTTGGCCGGCGATCAAGACTGATCAGGGCCAGGCCAATCAGGGCCTGCTGGCCAGGGGGAAGGACAGGGCGTGGGAGGTTGGCTGCCAGCCCTGAGGAGGGAGCTGGCCCTCAGCCCCCCTGGGAATGGGGTTGTGTCTGCCGCCACCCACCCCCGGTTCCCCATCCCAGCCCGGGGCCTGAAGACCCCGGTGGGGTCTGGAGAGGAGGCGATGGTTGCTGGGCCAGGAGTGGAAGGAACAGATGCTGAACACCAATGCCACTGGCCGGCCGCAGGAGGTTGGCTGTGGGAGTGCACTGACCACCAGGGGGAAGCTCCTGCATTGACCGTCTGTCACCTGGTGGTCAGTGCGCACCATAGCGACTGGTTGACTGGTCGTTCTGGTTGTTCCGGTTGTTCGGTCAGAAGGGTCGCTTAGGCTTTTATATATATAGATTAATGGTTTTTATTTGGCAGATCTTAAATATTTGGTTTCAGTTCTACTTAGAGGTTCCTAGGCTAAATAGATTATGACCCATTCATTTGTCTCTTGAAATTAACACTGATAAATGTGAAGCCTAAAAGATACAAAATCCTAAATTTTGTATCTTAGGGATCTTAAAATAAATGTATGTTCTTCTTGTTGTTTTGGCCAAAACAGACAAACAAACAAACAAAAAAAACTTGGAATGTAGAAATTGCTCAAGGAAAGGCAAATTTGTATGGAAAATTATTCAACACATCAAAGTGCCTACCTAATTCATAATAGGTGATCAATAAATATGTTGAATAAATGATGCAAATTAATGGAACATGCTTCATTATAGGGCAATCATTCAAAGGAAATTTTGAAGCAGGTTTACTGGCTGAATTTTAAAATCAGGCAGCAAATAATGAGTGACTATTCTGCTCAGAGCCATGAGCTAAGTTCTCTTGTGATTAAAAAACGAATTAGACACCATCTATGACCTCTTAGAATTAAGACTCATAGCTAGAATTAGATTGAAGATTTTTGAGCACATGAATGCTACAGCCAGATATCTGCTTTATGAAGAAGGTGCAATTTGAAAAGTGTATGAAATATGTTAAAGTGCGCATAGTCAGGGATGAAGAAGAGACCATTGAGAAGATGATTACAATGATCTCACAGAAGACCCAAATAAGAGCACTCTAAGCAATGACCAGAGAAGAAAGGGAAGAATATACTTATTTTTCTCTTTCGCTCCATTCTTGGCTGAATGACATTATCCCCCCTCCCCCCAACCCCCTTAGGCCAGTATTTTAAAACATACTGAGTTTTCATTTTCAGGGGAATCATTCTGGATGGTTTCAATTGGAACACATATGCTTTCTATAAGGATCTTAGTATTCCAGGGTAAAATTTTTCCTTTAAGAGTGGCAGACTAAAGTGGGCGGGGGTAGTCTGCTCCAGCAGGCAGGGAGAAAATTTCATCAGTTAGATGGCACATGGTGACAACAAAGAGTAGATGACCCTTGGTTGGTTTTATTATTGTGTTTAAATTCTCTACAGACAGAGCACCCACTTATTCTTTGCACCTTTGATAGACTTCTCCCATTGCCTGTCCCCTGGATGTGCAGCTGCCTATTGTTGTTAATTCTCACATGAAGATACTTTTGCCATTGATTTTTAGAGAGAGTGGAAGGGAGGGAGAGAAGGAGGGAAGGAGGGAAGGAGAGAGAGAGGGAGAGAGAGAGAGAGAGAGAGAGAGAGAGAGAGGAGAGAGGGCCAGAGGTATATTTATGTGAGAGAGAGACATCCATTGGTTGCCTCCCCTCAGGGGCAGGACCAAACCTGCAACCCAGGTACAAGCCCATGACAGGAAATGCAACCTGGGACCATTTAGCTACACCGGCTAGGACCGAAGCTGCCTTTGAAATAGGTTATAGGAAGCTGAGAATTTCTGATTGTTTTTTTGACAACATAGAGCTGGCTTATACCTAGAGAGCTTGTGAAAGATTCTTTCCACCTACACCCACCCCACCACTCCACTAGTAAATTGCCAGACATTTAAATCCATTGTGTGCAAAAGGCAAATGGAGCCAAGTTCGATGAAGTATGGGCTTTCTCAAGTGCCTCTTGCTTCCCCTAACTGCAGCTGCTTTTAATATTATTTCAGAAATAATTAGAATCAGCGAAGGAGATCTGAATATAATTGTAACATTTTATCAAATCTTCTTGTCTTTTGATCATATATATATATATGTATATATATATTCAGAACAACATTTTACTCAAAGCAATTTTATTTGCTGGATAACAGATAGAAGGATAAAATCAATTGGCTTGATTTTTTACATGTCTTTCTGACATCTCCTGTGACACGCCCTTAATCTGATACAAACTATAAACTGTGTGTTCGTTATTAGGAGAAACCTACTGTTAATTTAACATTAACATCACTTGACGTTGAGATATATTTTTAAATCTAGCATATGCTAGATTTTTAGATGATTAGGCCTTTGTTTGAAAGTGAAATTGTTATTTATTTTATTTAAACCAATTTAATACATTTCATTAATTTATTGAAATTAAATGGTTTAAATAAAGTTATTTAAATACATAAAATTTTATTTTTATGTACATGCTACTGTTAAAAAAATGTCTGATGAATTTGCTGACAAGTGTGGAAGCTTCTTTCCTTTTATCTGTGAGATAGCATCTCATGATTAGAGCAGATAGCTTGAATTTTGTGGAAGTGGACTTGATTTTGGGTAGTTACCTGATAGCAATATAAACATAGATAAAAATCATTCATTCATTCACTCATTTATTGAGTATTTTTGAGTGACTATGAAGGTAGGCCTTAAAGGAATCATCAGTGAACACGTGAACAAATGGGGCTTTCATCTTGGGGAGGAAAAGTGATACTAACCACATTGCATAATTTTCTAAAAGAGGGAGTTGATCTTTTTTAGGAGAATCTGTAAAACTCAAAACGTTGGCTGGGAACTAGCTAGGAGGAGAGGTGAGTGAGCTTAGTTTAGTCATGGACAGAAGAAACTTCAGGTGCAAAGGCCCTGGGGTGAGAAGGAGCAGTTAAAGAAATGAAAACAAAGTCAGAGGGTGTAAAGCACAGAAAGTGAGAGGAAAGGGTGTTAGCCAGGGCTACAGGGCAGGCAGAGCCACACAGAACTGCAAGGCCTGGTCTTTTGGGCTTTTTTAAGATCAAGATAACTTATCGGTTTCATTCTGAGGACTTGCCTTAGTTTTCCTATGGAAAAGTTTAGCCTTGCTTTTTCACTCTTCCTGCTTTCCTTGCTCACACATGGTTCACCAGAATTCCAAGTTTGGTATATAGGGAGAGATTTAACAACTGAAAAATTGCAAACAAATTAAGTCATGTTTTCTAGATGTGATTTTACTTATCACAGTTGTGCCTTGTCAGGGTCTCCTGCGTGTGATTATTAGTAATAGATGATGCTTAATTTCTTTATTCCATGTATGATATACCTGAAAACACTATTTATGATTACTTGACATCATCAAGTCATTTATAAGTGGCCCAAGAGCATTAAATATAATTGGGTCTAGATATTGAGGGTAGTTAATCATATATCTTATAGGAACTGGTGATCTAAAAACAAAATATGCAGAGAAAGAAAGAAGCTGGATATGTGTTTTAAAAGGTGAATTAATTTGAGAGTGATGTCCCACATGGTGCACACCAGGGGAGCAGTTAATTGAATCCTTTGAAAGGAGTGGACTGGATCCCCGGAGCTGTTTGGAACACAGTGTTTATCATGACTTGTAGGGTATCTGACCCTCAGGAGGGTTGTTCAGTTTCAATTGTTTAGCTGTCCGAAGACTCCACTGTTAACCACAAGCTGCCCCTTTGGGAAATGTCTCTTTGTGCACAGAGCTGATCGTGTGATAGCAGATTGATGCAAACCCAATCTCTAATAAAGAAACAACTCAGGGTGATGGTACAGAGCATCGCCCTATAGATCACACAGTAGATTGCCCTCCTAATCACAGGTCAGCAGTGTGATGATCAGGGTTGCTTCTGAAGCGGGTGTTCCAGGAATGGATGGAAGGAGGCCAAGAGTCCACACTGTGTCACTCACTTCTCTGAATTACCTTTCTCCCCTCGATTAAGAACATTTGTAGCTGCTGACTTTGTCTTCTTTTGCTTTTTTTCCCTATAGAATAATGATGTGTTACCTCTTGCTCCTTTTAGAGACAATTTCTTCCTTAATTAAAGGTCATATAATGTCTCTTTGCATTTGACAGTCACATAAATAATTTCTGTCCTTGTTATTCCCTTCATAATGCTGTTCACATTAATTAAATTCTGATTAATTTCCACATTTTCCCAAAGAAAAACCCATGGTGGTTTTTTGTGTGACACTTGAATTCACGAGGATGTTCACAATCTTTATCTATTATATTCATGATATTAAATGTTATGGCTATCGCCTTTGTAATCTTCACAAGTAATTGTTATAACAAGATGGGATTAAAGACTTTTCTACATGTGACCAGAGACTGTGCAACATAAATATAATTACTATTCTATGGCTATAACTTTAAGCAAATTACTTTGGCCTCCTAAATCTCAGATTGATTATCAGCTTCCTAGATCTCAGGTTGAGGCTTCTTATCACCTGTGAAATTGCTGATTTTATCCTAAACCAGGCTGCTGGAAGCTTTCCACTGAAGGTTTAGTTTCTCAAACAGAAACCTTTGCCATCACTAATGTTTCATGGTTCTTGGAGACAATACATATTATGCTATTTGATCTTCAGAACCACCCTCTGATAGAACTACTTATTTTACAAATAAGTACTTATTTTACAAATAAGATAACCTTATTTTACAAATGGGAGAAAAGCCCATGTTCACACAGCTACTAAGCCCATAAACTGGACCTGGGTTGGGTCCAGCATTTTTTACTCTAAAACCCATTCTTTGCCTGCATTTCCAGATCAGTCTCATTCACTTCTTGTTTCTACGTTGAAATCTTATCTGATAAGTCTTAACCACACAGAGACCATCTCACTGAGTTCTCTGCAACCACATTTCTGTTGGAATAGATTACCTTACTTGTCAATGTCATGGCACCAGCACAGTTTCAGCTCCTGTGAAACAGGGACCTACTACTTCCCCCATCACCCTATGTACTGCGATGGTTGTACGTTATGAGCTAACCATACCAAATTGTTATTACTGCCTAAAAATAATGTTTCTTCATCAGTCATATAGAGGAAATACACCCTTCATTAAAATAAGAAGTTACTGACCTCAGGCATCTGTCTGGAAATACCCTATTCATACCCCCCAAGGCAATTAAGTTGACAGGAAATCTGAAATGATTACTGCCATTGCAAGAAGTTAAAACAGTTTTGTTTTTTTAAAATTATAAATAGTGAAAATCTCAGATAACTTTGGCAAGACCAGGCAAATATACATGTTTCTATTACATGCTGACAGATCTTAAAAAAGAAAGAAAGAAAGAAATTGTAAGATATTTATCCAGATACTAGAGGCCATGTGCACAAATTTGTGCACAGGTGGGGTCCCTCGGCCTGGCCAGCGATAAGGGGCGATTGGGGCAGATTGGGGCCAGTCAGCGGGGGGCAGGGACCGTGGGAGGTTGGCTGGCCGCGGAAGGTTGGCTGTGGGAGTGCACTGATCACTAGGGGGCAGCTCCTACGTTGAATGTCTGCCCCCTGGTGGTCAGTGAGCAACATAGCGAACAGTTGTTCGGTCGCTTAGGCATATATATATATATATATATATATATATATATATATAACACATCATCAAATAGGTGAAAAGAGCAGTGCATCAAGTATGTAGGAGAGAAAGAATTGAACTGAGATAGACTGTGCACAAACTTGACCTATATCTAAACCAGGGGCATTATAAACATAAGGGTGTGAAAACAGAGGAAGCTAGGTGCTATGGAAAGCCAAGTGCTGCCAATGGTGACATCCTGACTTGCATATGATAAAGACATGTTCATTTTTACATGATAATCCTGCAGTAAGCTTATACTTGTGTGTTGTGTAAAAAACCTGAAGACCTTGAATTGGAAGATCTGGATGCAAGCCTGACAACATCTATCCAAATTAACTCTTAATCTCTATGAGCCTCATAAATTGCTCCCTTTATAAAATGGAAATGAATCATCCCATCCCAACTACCCTACGGAGTTAGGGAGGTTGCAGAAGAACATATATGAGAACATACTTGGTAAATCATGAAGCACTATATTACTATAAGGCTGAATTTTTAGAATTATTTGTCAATTACACAAATAACTGTAATTATTTGTTACCCTATTAGCTGTTTCAAAGATGTGTAGTTCTCCAACAAATGTTTTTTGAGGGCCTACTATGTACCAGTCCTATTCTAGGTGTCACAGGTATAGCAGTAAACACAGTAAAACTTCCTGCTTCCTGCGTACCTACTATGTGTCAAGCACAATGATGGAATAGAATATACACACACTGTTGTTGTGAAACTTATGGCTTAGATGGCAGCCTGGAGCCTGCCAAGTCTAAGGTGAATTATAATACAGCTAAGATAATGCTTAGAGGAGACACATAGCTCAGATTTGGGAGTCAGAAAGGCATCCTGAAGAAAGTACCACTTAAGCCAGAAAACAGAACACAGAATCGGGGGCAGGGTGGGTAATTTTCCCATTCTACTCTGCATTTTAGAGTATAGTGGTCCTGTCTGAGGGAGACATGTAAAACATAAGGGATCTAAAAATCATAGCACATGGTAAATAAGGAAATAACTAAAGATATTTAGCCTGGAATACTAAAGACAAACATAATTACCTAATTACAAATAAATTAAATTTATTTGATGTGATTTCAGGTAGCAAATTTCTATCAATAGACAAGTATAAATCTTCCTAAAATCCTTACTCCCACCTCTTCTATTTCCTCTGGGAATATCCTTCCCTCGGTACTTAACTAGCACCTCCTAACCTCCATTCCAACATTCTTTATCCCTCTTCCCTGCTTTATTTTTCTCCACAGCACATAACACCTTCTGATACATATATATTTACTTACCTATTATTTATTAATCTGCCAAGTCTCAAAATCATATGTCATGTGAAAGCGGGGATTTTATGTTTTGCTCATTGGTATATTTCAATTTCTAGAAGAATGTTTAGACCATAAATACTTATTGAATAAATGAATGAGAGTTGTCCAGAACATAAAATAGGTTGCCCCATAGAGCAGTTTATTTCTTACAGAAGGGCAATGGATAAAGAATAGAACCGGGTGGACCTATAACCTTTTTTTTTCTGATAAAAGGATACACACATCTAATTACTTCATTACCTCAAATAAGATGTGTAGACAACTCCGATCTTTTGTGTGTTCTTCTTACATTGGACCTAATCTTCAACTCTGAAAACTCTACTTAGCGATTCTAATTCTAATATGAATTGATATTCCATATCGACATAGACATAAACCCGTTTAGGATAGAAAAACATGCCAAAAATAGAACTTTTACAAGTTATAGTCAGAGTGTTAGCATGAAAGTAATTTACATTATCTAGGGCATTTCATTTAAGGTTATTCCCTCTGCTGTCTTTTCTGTCGTGCACATGATGAGACTGCCTTCCTGCAAGCCTGGTTTTCATTGGCTCCCCTTATCCTTTGACAACTGTTCTCCAGTCACCTGATTTTAAATATGGTGCCCTGGCCTGGGGGCAATGTTATCAGGAAATGATACACTGAGGACAAACAGGTTTTCTTTTCCTTAATTACTGATCTTCACAACATGCAGTCTCTCTTTTCTTCTTTGGGGCATGTATATATGTAGTATGCACAAAGTTGCCTTATCAAATAGTTACTGAATAGAGTATCAGAGAGGAAATTTACTTTTGAACAAAACATATTTGATTTCTCAGAAAAGGATACCGTCTCAGTGACAAGATTAAATTTATCTTGCAATTTCTAATTACATTGAAATACCAATACTTCTTACAGTTTCATTGTTAGCTTCCCTTTTCCCCACTATAGTTCATGCTAACAGTTTGGTATTAGTCTCAGTAATGATTGTAATGGTAGCAAACATTTCTATATTAACTATCATAGGAGCTAACATTTATGAAGATGCCTAGCACTGTTCTTGATATTTTATAAGCATGAAGTTATTTAACCTTTTACCAGCCCTTTGATTTAGGTACTAATATTGCCAATAATTCAGAGTCAAGGAAGCTGAAGGATAGAAGGGTTGAGTAAGTTTAGGCAGTTTGGTTTGCGAAGCCTGTGCTCATGGCCACAATGCTAGACCTTAAAACTTTCTATGGGTTTCCATTTGGATATGTGTTTGTAAAGCTTTGGATAACTATATATGCAAATAAGCTAAAATAATTGTCTCAGTCTATACTAAAAACCTTTATGGACAGAGGAAGACATGGTGGATGCCAGAAAGAAAATTATTATTTTCTTGGAGTCCTAAGAAATGTATTTAACTAAAGTGGTCAAGGTTAAAATATATGTTACTGTTTTTATTGTCTTAAATTTAAGTTATAAACATTTATTTAGGAAGCTATTTGTTGATATTTAGTGTCTTAGAGCAGCAGTTCTCAAACTATGTGGACCCCATTATGCTTTTTTAAAATTAGTGAGGATTCAAAAGAGCTTTTGCTTGTATGGGTTATATTTATAGATGTTTATTGCATTAGAAATTAAAACTAAGAATTTATTAAGTATTTAGTTATTAATTCAACAAAAATAACAATAATATACTCCTTACATGTTAACATAATATATGTTTATAAAAATAGCTACATTTTCCAAAACAAAAATTTAGTGAGAAAAATTATCTTGTTTTTTATACTTGCAAATATTTCAAATATTTGGCTTAAGAGAAGACCATTGGATTTTCATATATGTTTTCCCATTTAATCTATGGTAATATCACATACCTTGCAGTCTCTGGAAAACTCCAGTGTACACTTGTGAGAAAATGAGAATGAAAACATCAAATAATATATTCATATTTTGTGAAAATAGTACTAACCTTATAGACCTCCTGAAAGAGTCGTTGAGATGATCAGGGGTCCCCAGGTCACACTTTGAGAACTGCTGTTTTAGACTGACCAACTGGGAGAAAAACAAAATAAACCTTAGTGTTTCTTTAAGATAATTACATATGCCTTAGGTTCTCCTATTTCAGTTCCGTTTCCCCCCAGAACATTACAGTCTGTGATGCTGCAGTATTTGTAAAGAGTTTGGGAGAATTTCTCTCCTTTAAGAACATTTCTTCTATTCAAAATATAGTCAACAACCTTAACATATTCCCAGACTTGTTTTTATCTCTAATAACTTTTGTTTCAAAGCATGGAAATAAGTAAGTAGTGAGAAATTAAAAGTATTATTCATAAGTTAATTACAACATTTTGAGTTTTTTGTGGAATATTCTGGTTTTTTTTATGCAAGTGTAAGCTTCTCTTTCAAAAACTTTAACTTTTCTTATTCATCTATTCCTCATATTACCCACTTTGCAACAACCCATTTTCACTTGTCTTCATCAAAGGGGACCCTATAAAGCTCTGGGCTTGATCTGTAAAGCTGACTACTGTCTCAGTTCCTCAGGGCCACCAGACACTGATGTCCAGACCTCATTGCCTGACTGCGTTGGTAAAGAGGCTGAGTTCTGGATACCTTCTAGAGCCGATTTATTCATTTAGGGAAAGAGAAATAAAGTCTTGGCCTTATGAAACTGGCTTTCAGCTGGGGAGGACTGAAAATAAACAAAGATATACTCTAATGTTAGGTAGTAATGATCTCTAGAAAAAAGTTAACCAAGTTGTGGGATAGAGAATGACAAAGAAGGGGTTTCGGAAAGGTGGTGAGAGAAGGCCTCCCTTAGCAGGCAACATTTGCCCAGAGCTCTGGAAAAGTAAGAGAGAAGCCTATATCTGGGGCAAGAGCAGTCCTAGCAGAGGCCATAGAAAATGCTAGTTCCCTAAGGTAAGAAGAAACTTGGCTTATTTGCAGTTGAGGCAACAGCAGGAGCCAGTGTGGCTAGAGCCAAATGAACAAGTGGTAGAGATATAAGAACTGAGAGGTTGCTACAATTTATTCTAGGAGTGCCAGAAGCTACTTGAAAGTTTTGAGTAGAAGAGTGTCATGTTTAAAGAGGATCACTCCCAGTACACTTCCATCAGCCTAGGGGAGTGATGAAAGCAGAGAGACCAGTAGGTAGAAAGTGGCAAGTGGCTTTCACTGGGATCATTTTGGATGGTAGAGACCACAGTATTAGCTAATGGGTCAAAAATGGGATATATGAAAGAGAAAGTCACCAAGGAGTGGATTTTTCTATTGAGCAATTGGGTGGGCGTACTTGCCATTTACTAAGACAGGGAATCCAGGGGACAGAAATAACATGTTTTGTTTTGAATGTATTAAGTTTGAGATGCCTAGTACATATCCAAGTAGGGATATGGACTTCTCAGTTAAGCATATGAGTTTGGAACTCAGAGTTGTAGCTTGAGATAAAAATGTGAGCTTTACTGGCACAGGGATGCTCATTAAAAGCTTTTTTTCCTCAAAAAATTAAAAATGGAACTTCTGTTTGACTCAGCAATCCCACTTCTGGAATATATCCTAAAAAAACCAAAACACCGATCAGAAAGAATATATGCACCCCTATGTTCATAACAGCATTATTTACAATAGCTAAGATTTGGAAACAGCCCAAGTGCCCATCAGTAGATGAATGGATAAAAAAAGCTGTGGAACATTTACAGTATGAAATACTATACAGCTGTAAAAAAGAGGGATTTCTTACCCTTTGGGACAGCATAGATGGACCTGGAAAATATTATACTAAGTGAAATAAGCCAATCTGAGAAAGACAAATATCACATGATCCCACTTATTTGTGGAACCCAATGAGCAAAGTAAATTGACCAACAAAGTAAGACCCAACGCATGGAGGCATGGAACAGACTAACATACCTCGATGTGGGTTTACGGGGACTAGAAGAGATAAACCAAAGAACTTAAATAATTATATGTATAGCCCATGGACACTGGCAATAGGTTAGTGAAGACCTGGGAGTGTGTGGGTAGGGGCTGAGAAGAGGGGAGTAAAAGCAGGGTAAATGGGAAATATCTATAATATTATCAACAATAAAAATATATTAAAAAACAAAACCAAAAACCATGGTACTAGGTGAAATAAAATATGGAGCAAAAGTGGACATAAGAGGAGATGGGTCCGAGGAGTGAGCCCAAGGCACTCCTACACTAGTATTTAAGACTGAGAATAGAGGAAGGCCCAGAGAAAGAAGCCATAAAAGTAGCCATTGACTTAGAAGGAAAGCAAGGAGAGTATCATGTCCTGGGAGCATCTAAACACAAAAGTTTAGAAAAGTAGATAGTAGGCACACTAGCTGACAGTCTCCTTGCTCCTGAGTACCTGGAGCCTCGTCCCACCTACATTCCTTTCTGCATAACAGGTTCTATACCCAAGGGTTCACCTTAAATGTTCTGTTCTTTATTTTGTTCTTACTAGTATTCACTTCCTAGACCAGGGGTGGGCAAACTTTTTGACTCGAGGGCCACAATGGGTTCTTAAACTGGACCGGAGGGCCGGAACAAAAGCATGGATGGAGTGTTTGTGTGAACTAATATAAATTCAAAGTAAACATCATTACATAAAAGGGTATGGTCTTTTTTTTTTAGTTTTATTCATTTGAAACGGGCCGTAGTTTGCCCACAGCTGTCCTAGACTGTTCTTATCCTGGGCCATAGCATGCTTTTGATGTCAAAGACCAGGATCCTTGCCCCATATCCATTCAAAGTCCATCCTTGCTCTAGCATAACATTTCACAAATAAATTTACTAATAAACAAGCACCATATTTATCAACTAGAAGCAAATCAGTTTGCTGTATTCAACTAAAACAAAAGATACAACACAATACATAAAGACAATAAGGTAATTGTTCAGTAGTTACTTTCTGGAACATTAAATTAACTGGACCTTTTTCATATTTGTGAGAAAATAGTTAATAGTTAATGCTCATAATAATATCCTAAATTAATACATGGTCCCCAAAGCCTTCTTAGTCATTAAAGAAAAACTAATTACAGTGAGTATCCTTTAGGGTTAAGCATAATGCTACCTCATGTTCCAGTTCTTCCAGAATTAGAAATTAATGTGTGGTCGTATACTAGAATAATTGATTGAGCATAAAATAATATTTTCTAAACACAGCCAATAGGAGAATTTATTGGACTTGAATCAGCAGAAAGGAGAGACAGGAGACGTTTCTGTCCTGGGTTGTATATTGCTGTAGACTGTCAATGTCAACAAAAGAACATAGGTGAGGGTTCAGATCACAGTCTTTGCAGAGTAGTGGAATCGGTCTGGCTGAGCAGTGCATGTTTTAAGGCAGAAGTTGTCAGGAGAGTCTATAGACAGTAAAAGAAAAAAAAGAAGTTAGGAGGAGGTGAGATATCATAATGTGAGGAGTACACTGTGGGTCAGATTCAGTTCACATGGGTCAGCCCTGAGGCCTCATATCCTGGTGGGAAATTAATGACATAAAAGAAATGACAGCATAAGGAATGGTTCTAAGGTTCCACTAGCAGACTCAGAAAGTGTAATTGTCACACATGTGAATGCTTTAAATGCTCCCCTGCAGTTGTCCTTTACGGGTAGGCAACTATCTCTGGGCAAACCAGGGAAAATGGAGAGGTCCCTAAGAAACTAGAATTTGCCTGGAATACTGCAGATTTAGTGACTCCTCTGGCTCTAGACATAAAGGGGAAGAAGTTGAGAAAAAGTCGATTCTTAACTTTCATGCGAATGCTGCTTTTCATTCATTTGAAAATTCATCTTTACTGCAGTTCTACTAGGTTGGTCTGTAGAGAGAGACAGAGGTGAATACATCAAAATCTTTTCCTTCTGGGAAAAGAGAAGGATAAATGGGCAAGCCAGCAAATTCAATACAGAGACATGGTCTGGGTGTTGTTATGTAGGGAGGAGATGGCTGGCTCTGCACAGAGAGGAAAAAAAGATGAGGATCAAGTAGGGATTTCAAGAGAAGTTGATGGCTAAACTGATTCTTAAAGGACCACTAGAAGTTTTCTTGGAAGGTGATACAGGAGGAAGCAGTAACAAAAAAACAACAGTGGCATAAGAGATCAAGTTGCATCCTGGGGTGTGAAAGAACTTTGATGTGTTTAGAATGCTTACTGCATATGGGAAAGTGGTGTGAAATAAGGCCTGAGAAATAAAGACTACATCAATACAAATTTGGGGTTTTAATTGAGGAGTCAAAAAACAAACAAACAAACAAAAAAACACACATCAAAAGGATTTAGGTTGTCACTAATTTTATGTGGTCATTGACGTAGCTGGGGCTTTGGTTCTTAAATCCCTCCAAAGATTTATGAGGTTTGAACAGAAGACCTTAATTCGCAGAGTGATTTTCCTCAACACACAATTTAGCTAGTAATGGCCACTCCAGGAGCTAACTTTCAGAGTTCAGACAGGGAATGAAACCTCTTTATCATCCCTAGACTAGATGGTCCAATCATTCCTTTAATGAGTTTTATTGATTACTTCCTATGAATAAAGGACTTTAATGTCTTTTCTAAACCCATGAATGAAAACCTCTCAAAAGTGGGGCACTCACTTAGAGGCTGGAACCTCCAATATTAATTCTGTCCTAATGTATCAAGAAGAACAGAGTTTCTTATGGGATATGTATACTTCTCTCCAGGGAAGCTAACTGGGATAGAGGACATACAATGTTCCCTTGATCTCTGAGCATCTAGGAATAGTCCTCACCCATTTTCGATTTTCTAATATAATTAACTTTCCATTTATCTATCGTGTTCACTCCATTTCCTATAGCACCAAAGCTAATGCCTACTGCATATTAAGTACACATTAAATATCAGAAGAGGTGAGTGAACCAGTAAATCAATGAATAAAAATTATCAGACTATTTTCTCTGATATTGGGTGCATTTTATCTATAGCAAACAATATTAGCAATGACAGTATCAGGCATTATGTGTAACATTCAAAGTTTTAAAACATATAATAATACTATTTTCTCTGAAAACAGAGAGAGCTCATTAAATAAATACATGAATTTCTTACACAGCATGATCTTTTTACCCTGTTTTTAATAGTCTGGAATACCAGAGAGTGTAAAGAAAATGTGAGGTTTCTGTTATCTTAAAAGATACAGACCTTGTGACATAGTCCTAGATTGAGAGCTAAGTTTTGTAGCTCTCTGGTCTTAGAACCTCAGACTACATGGGAGTAGGTCAACTCAATCTTCTCTGTCTAGAGTTGTTTATCTGTAACATGATCCATCTGCTTCTCTCCTCCAGCCCACTGCCTATTTCTTTGTCCCACATTATTGAAAAGACGACAATTTCTTGCCACTTAAACAATATTTCATCAACGATACTTCCACTTTTCAGGCACTACCCAAATGCAAAAGGCTCTTGACCTTTTGCTGGAGGAAAAAAAGGGGTGGGTTGGCATGGAAAGCTTTCCTTCCTCTGGCTGAAGATGAACTTAACTGCATTTTTCTCTGTTCTGTACACTTAAGCCACATGAGTAATTTGCCCTTGAGTTGAACTGCTGAATTTCAATAAAGATGTGTGTGTGTGTGTGTGTGTGTGTGTGTGTGTGTGTGTGTAAGCCTGTGCATGTGTGTGTATAGGGAACGATTTGGTCAACATGGGAACTGAATACAAAGACATTGGTTAATAAAGTTTCAAAGGACCCAAAAATGCTCAGTAAATGTCTATTTCTGAGTTACTAGTAGAATACCTTGATATGCCATAGCAAGTTTCCAGAATAGTCGTGACACTGTACTTTTGAGGAGCTATTTGGATTGCAGCTCAGGAAAGGCCAGAGATGATCACAATGTATTAAGAACTTCTCCAAAAAAATGCTACGTTAAATTTAGATTTTAAAATATAAAAATGGTAAGTTAAATATAATTATATTTATGTGGGACATGACCTTGTTAGTATTCCAGACTGCCTCCTTTGGCCACATGTTTTGGCATCAAATTGTCAAAATCCTGTGATACAGTTTCTGGAGTTTTACTTGCTCTTTTCCCGCTGTTGATTAATTTTCTTTGAGCAACTATTTCTTTGTTCTGCATTTTCTATGCAGTCATACCTTGGTCGGGGATGATAGTCACTCCCCTACCCAGTTTTTATAATCACTACACACATGCTTGCTCGCTCGCTCTCTTACTTGCACACAAAAACCATTACCATTTTTCTGAAAAACAAAACCAGCCACCTGCTTGCGGCAGTTCTATTTGTCATCGTGAAGACAACTGTTATTTGAGCCATAATCAGCAGAGTACTGGGCTGAACCAAGTGTCTTCCCTGTTTACATATTGCTGAGGCCAACTCAACTCAATATGACCTTGACAGAGCCAAACCCTTCCAACAAATTGCAAGACGCAGTCATCTTTGTCTCTCTACATCCAAGCATTAATTAAAGAACTACTTAAAGCTACCAAGTCAAATGGACTATCCATTTAAATCCTGTAATTTAAGTGGGGAAAAAGCTGAAGTAGTTCTTTTCATTGAAAAAGTCTCATAAAAATAGAGTGCACTTCTTTCTCCATTTCAAAAGATCACTTTTTGTTTCATTCCAAAGGATCTCAGAGAGGCAAGATTTCAGTGATTTTTATATTTCAATAAACTTTCTGAAGGAAATTTAGATCCATTTCACTGAGTGTTGCATTTCATTATTCACCAACTAATTTTAAACTTCAGGAAAACTTTCATGCTTCATCAATTCAGACCTCTAATTCAGAATGTGCAAACATTTACACGTGTGGTTACTGCTGAATAAACATTTAAAATATATTTGACTGAATTTAGGGGGCCCTTTTTGGTGGGAATTCAATTCTAAATTAATATTTTTAAAAATAAATATTCAAAAGATGTCAGAATTTGTGGGCTTTTTTGTATTTTATTTAACTTATAAATTTAAAATTACATTTTTGACTATTTTATGTTTAAGCATATAGTCACAATAAATTTATTTTTACAATAGAACCTGAATCCTAAATTCATACTATTTATCTTCTGATCATAAATGTTCTCAGGCTGAGGGAAATCAATGTTCTTTAAACTCATAAAAATCTCTCTGTCACCGGGCTGAGTACCACTTTTTTTTTCCTCAAGGTATTCTGATACAGAGATAATAGTGATATATGCATCATACATTCTACAAATGAGCAAACAAATATTTTTCTCATCTTGCTCAAAAATAGAAAATAATTCAGGGTCAATAAGTAGGAGTTTCTTATTCTTATCACTGAAAACACTGGCTTTATTTCTAATTGAGAAAATCACTAAAATGTTAATAGTAAATGCGTGTTTCCATCTCAGCTTTGATTAGAAGTTGTTTTGGCATCCTAACACTTCTGGATATGTAGAAAACATTTTAAAAATCATTACTTGAAACATGCATCAGTCTAAGAACTTATATGCATATATGCATATTGTCTGGACACAGACAATAGTGTGGTCAGGGCCTGGGGAGGGGTGTGAGCAGGGTGGAGGGAGTCAATGGGAATATCTGTAATACTTTCAACAATAAAGATAAATTTTAAAAAATCATTACTATTAGCAGAAACATACAAGCCCATTGGATATCCCTTGCCTCCTTTATCTCGTCATAGTGGTCCATTTAGTAGCGGTGTCACTTCATATCCTCAGTCCCCACCCACACAGCAGTAATTAATATCCTGGGGCAATGTCTTCCTGATGCCACAATCTGTTGATGTAGCTATGAACATCGACTGAGAGCCTATGATAAGTTTTCCACAGTGACTTGATTTTACTGAAGAATGGGAGAAAACAGGACAAGGAAAGACCATAAGGTCAAAGCTGCATATTTTATTGTTGTTTTTTCTGATTAGATTCTGACTTTCTTTGGACTACAATAGCATTTATTCTTAGGACTAAAACAACAACAATAACAAAAAACAACACCTTGGGAAACACTGAAAGAGAAGCCAAATGTTATTCTCTTCCCCAAATGAACTTCTTTTGCCATCAAAGGTTAGGCTGCCCTAACCTGGCTTTGAAGCAAGAGCTTGAGTGTGTCAGTTGAATCCTAACCAACAAGTCTTGTTGGGTGATGGACACAGAGACATAATTTTTCAAGTTGTACTGGGTGCACTGACCACTCTAAAATCCACCTGTTTTCCAAGTCCACATCTTGTCATGAATGTATGAGCTCAGTGACATGCTAAAAGATGGAGGCCAGGACACACCATCTAATCTTACATTTTGAAGAGATTTGTGAGTGTCTATAACTGCATCGATGTTTACACACAAGTGCTTAAAAATATGAGATGACAACCAAAACCTTTTAATTATGGCGATATGTTTTTGGTGGGAGGGGGAGAGAGGGGTGCATTTTTGACCCTTAGATACAACTGTGTCAGAAAAACCGGGCATCATTCAGAGTCATTTTCTAAAAGGAAGCAAATGTTCGTGTGTGTGTGTGTGTGTGTGTGTGTGTGTGTGTGTGTGTTTACACATGCTCATAGGCACTTTAGTATTGTAAAGAACATGAGTTGTCATGGGGAGGAATGGATATAACAAAGGGCAATTCATTGGTTCTGAAATATACATATCTTTTCAAGGTTTTCAGCTTTGAATGTCACCCCTTACACCAATGAATGCCATATTTATTTGTGAGCACCATAGTGTTGGGGAAAGAAGGCAAAATAGGCCATGAATTCAGTCATACCGGGGCTTAAATCCCTGCCATATGTTACCTGGTGTGATTTTTTTCAAAATTATTTAATCTGCTTGACATTTACTTTCTTTATTCCTAAAAATGAATAAGGAATGCCACCTTTCCTGCAGGATTGTTGTACATTTCAAAAAGATAACATTTGTAGAGCATCTAGCAGTGTGTTTGTAAAGAATAGCAGTCAGTATCTCTTAGCTTTTTCTCCTTTCTCCACAGAAAACTATAGCTTGATTTGAGTTACTAGAATCGCACATTGCAGAGAATTACCATAATCTTTACCACTGGGCTCACAGGTAGGAGGAGAAAGTAAAATAATATTTTTATTACTAAAAATATACCCGTGGAAAATGGATGGTTCATAAGTCTTAACCCCTGCAGACAAGTTGTTTTTACCTGCTGTGCAGTGGGATCCCATCTCTACTCCTTCACATCTCTACTCCTTTACAGCTCTACTCCTTTCTGTCTCTCTCAAAAGTCAGAGAATCCCTTGCCTGAAAGAGGAAATCGGGTTTCTGATTCTTCCACAGCCTTTAGGTTAGCAATTTCTGAACCAGGACTATAGTTTTATATTAGAATTTCATGGTTGAAAGCGATATTACAACAGAGTGTTTCAAATTTTATGACACATTGGAATCACTTGAGAAGCTTAATAAAGATAGGGAGTCAGGACCCATTCCCAAAGATTCTCATTCTGGAATCATTCTCTCATTCTCAAGCTCCTGCAATTTTTAAAAACAAATATCCCAAGTATCTCTGACTCAGTTAACTGCACCCACATGAGTGCAGCTGCCTTCCAGGCTCTTTAAGTCAAGGTTCCACTGGTGCAGGGTCATTCGTGGCTTCTGATTCAGTGCACAACTCCCAGGGAAGGTTCCAGTTTCATAGGGCCTAAAGCTTATACAATTTGGGGGCCTGCTTTAACAAAACAAACAAACAGGCGATATCTTACTTTTGTAAATTTTGCCAAAGCATGTGATCATGGGAACACATTGCAGGACTTCTCCCAGGGCCTTGGGGATGGAGGAAGCTGTGAATAGGAGGGTCCTAAACATAAGCTCCCTTCGCTTCTCAGTACATCCACTTCTGGGTAACAATTCATCCTTGTAATTGCCTCTGTTTCACACAATGAAGGAATTGAAGCACAGAGGCTTTGAGCAACTCGCTGTGGTCACACAGCTAGTGAGCTAGTAAGAGGCAGACCTGGGATTTAAATCCAGGCAGTCTGGCCTTAGCTGGTTTGGCTCAGTGGATAGAGTGTTGGCTTATGGATTGAAGGGTCCCAGGTTCAATTCTGGTCAAGGGCACATGCTCAGGTTGTGGGCTCGATTCCCAGTAGGGGGTGTGCAGGAGGCAGCCGATCAATGATTCTCTCTCATCATTGATATTTCTATCTCTCTCTCCCTTTCCCGTTCTCTCTGAAATCAATACAAATATATTTAAAAATAAATAAATCCAGGCAATCTGTCTCCAGAGCCTTCCTTCTGTTTACCATGGCAACACAATGTCTCTTATAGATACTTCCTGTTTTCAGAAAGTCATAGAGAGACCATGCTTCTCCTTATTTCTATCACAGGAGCCACAGTTACACTCTTACTGAATGAGATAAAGTGCGGATGACAATAGATAAAAAGATATAATGATTAGTTGAATATTTTTGTATTATTAGTGACTATTAAGTGACTCTATTTAGTTAGATATTTTTATATTTTAAAATCTAAATTTAAAATACAAAATCCATCACTCAAGACTCTGGGTGATTAAAAGTAAAAGACAATACATCTCTTCCCCCTGGAAGCTTATAATCTAATAAACCAAGGGTGTGTATAGATGGGGAGGATGGGTGAAATAGCCATGAACTTATGAGCAGCATGAGGAAAAATATGAACTTTCAGAAAGGAGAGAAAGCCTAGTCCTAACCACAGGAGAATAAGCGCATTAAACAAAAACAAAACCAATGAAAAACATTACAGACTGCTAATCATCTAGCATACTATTCCGTTAGTAACAGATCCCTCAGATTTAACTGCTTGGAATAAGCAGGAAAGTGTGGCCACATGACTAAGTTCTGTCTGACGAGATGGAAACAGAAGTGTTGCATGACAACTTCCAGAAAACCTTTTTAAAAGACAGCTGCCAGGCCTCCTTTCTCCCTTTCTCTTCCCCCTTCTCCTTTCGCTGGCTCGAATGCAGGCTGATGACTGGAATCTGAGCAGCCTTCATGATCCAAGCAACACAGTACACTGAGGATGACATAGCCTCAAGATAGATAGAAAGGATCCTACTGATCATAAAGCCACCCCATCAACCCTGGGCCCCTCATCTCCAGCGAGAGAGAGAGAGAGAGAGAGAGAGAGAATAGACCACTAGCTTACTTAAGAAATATTTATTTTGGGTTTTGTCATTTGAAGCTGCCCTTAATCCTAACTGATAAAAACCTTTCTTGAGAATGTTGTCACTTGAGTTAGCAGGGCAGAGGGAGAGGAGGCTGAGGCCTGCATTTGGGGCTCAAGTGAACAACCAGAGGCAGTATTCAAAGGATTCGATGTGGGCCATGAACACAAGAGAGCTGGTGTGTAGTCATTTTAGATTCTATCCATTAGGGCCACCTGACATATGATGGGACCTTGGCAGAGAGATGCTGAAGATGGGAGGGGAAGTCAGAGAAAAATGCAATGTCACTTGCACCTTGGGAACGACCATTTAATGTATTCACCGCTGGGAGCTCTTAAGAATCCAAGACAGTTCCAATGAGAATAAGTTAGCCACCTGTTCGCCTATGAGAAGTGATCGTACTAAACAATGAGTGAGAACTTTCTGGCACTTTCCTATTTCTACTCCTTCTCTCCCCGCCCTCCAACTCAGCTTTAATTGGATTAGCAAAAATAGGGGAGGGGGAGTGGAAGCAGGCAGGCAAGGAGAGAACAGACTCCTTTCTTGCCACCATCCCCCCTCCAGCCCTCACCCTGCAAGTCATCAGCCTGCAGCCAACCTCTGCAAGTCCAGGGAAAAAAGGCTCAAGGTTATATCAAATGAAACTGCTCATTATATGGGACTAGGCATTCTGCTTTCTGAATTGGGGTTAATATCTTACAATGATCGCAGAGTTTCTACTAACAATTACCGTTTATCACTTACTGTCCAGGTTTGTATTGAGGTTGAAAGGAACAGTGGGAGGAAAAACAATGTTGCTTTGATGACCATTCCCTTTAAGTCCCGCTTGTTCAAAATACAGTTACTTTTAAATATGAGGGAATAGTAAGCAAACGATGAGGCAAGCGATATATTTGTCTCAATTTAGTCATCACCCCTATTTATTTCAGGAATCACTGTTGTCTTTTTGCTCTGATTTCTCCCATCAAAGGAACACATATAATGAACAGTTCTTTTTTTTTTAAATTGAATACTCTTAACTACACTGTTAGTGACTAAAACTGTTGCTCTCTCTCTAGAATAATTGTCACATAAAAGAGATGCCCAGGAAAATAATCTCAATAAAAAATAATTCCACCAATGCTAGAATTTCTAGCAAAAGGGAGAAGACATTTTATATAGAGAACCTTTCTGGCAATGCTCAAAAAATACTATGTAGAAGATTTTGCATAAGATCTGAGCATATCAGACATTCAGTATTTGTTGAACAGATCAATTGATAAATAAATTGCTCTTATACAAATGACGTAGTTAGTGGTTGTAATGCAAATGCAAACATCTGGGACATGGAGGAAGTTGGTGCAGGGTGGGAAGCAAATGACATTATAGGAAAAGAGGAAACAGTGTGGATGTTTGATCACAGGTGCAAAATCAACCCATTCATGCTTGGAGAGCCAATACTAGTTAGGAAAAATCGGCCACACTGTAAAACAATTATTTGGGAGGGATTAATATTAAATAAACTATCAAAGCACTCTCTCTCAGAAAGAGAAAAATCTGTTTCTCTTAAATGAATACATTAATTCAAGTATTAGAGAAAGAATCAACTGCCCAATAATTACTTATAAAGTCCTGTTAAGTAATCAATACAGTGGAAAATGACATAGACTCTAAATAGGCCTCAGTCCTATATCCAATACTTGACATTTTAATGTGAATAATTAGCAGCCAAACATTTTACGTATTTCTCCTCATCAATTGCAGTTTTGGTTATTTCATAAACTTCATAGTTTTACAGGTAGAAATATTTCAGAATGTTTCACTAATGTTCATTTCCAATTTTGCTCAGTGTAATTCTTTACCTGCTGGAAAAGTATTCTTACTATAAGTGCTTTGCTTGATAATTTCTTTATTACATGATGATGACATAGTATAAATAACATATGACTCTTGTTAGCATTATATACATATTTAATGTGTGTTTACATGGTATTACATTCTTTTCTGTTGTCTATATTTATGCATTTTCACTTTGTATAGAACTGCTATCTTCATTTTATAAGTTCTTTAAAATTTAGTGGCTATTTTCTCATAACTCAGCTCAATATCATTTCCTTAAGAAAATGTTTCCTGATCACCCAGACCAGCTCAGGCCCCTTGCTTTATATCCCGTATTTCTAGAAATGCACTTAGTATAACTTAAGTGAAAATTGTAATGAGTGTAATTCCTGTTTAATAACTAGTTCTGTACTGTGGTATAAGCTCATGGAGGGCAGAGAATGTTCACTCTGGTGTTCCCAGAATCAACTATAGTACCTTGTGAAAAGTAGGTACACCTAAAATATTACCTGTCCCACATGAGGTGCTCAATAAGTGACTACTTGAATGAGTGAACTTGAAAAATAATAACTGAAAACCTACTTTGTGCTTCCCGTAACTGTACAAATTACACAATAACCATCATTTGATTTGGAGCCATTTTTCTTGGCCAACAGCCAGTATTCCTCATCTGAAATTGTGAATTTCATACTCTAGGCCTCTTAAGGGTGAATTCTCCTTTATTCATTAAACTAGAGGCCCGGTGCTTGAAATTCATGCACGGAGTGTGTGTGGGGTGTGTGTGTGTGTGTGTGTGTGTCCCTCAGCCCAGCATGCACACTCTCCAATCTGGGATCCCTCTCACAATCCAGGACTGCTGGCTACCAACAGCTTCTGCCTGCCAGCCTGATCACTCCCTAACTGCTCCCCTGCCAGCCTGATCGATACCTAACTGCTCCCTTGCCAGCCTGGTCACCCCCAACTGCCCTCCCCTGCCGGCCCGATTGCCCCTAACTGCCCTCCCCTGCCGGCTTGGTCCCCAACAACTGCCCTCCCCTGCCGGCCATCTTGTGGTGGCCATCTTTGATCACGTGTGGGTGGCCATCTTTTGTGTTGGAATGATGGTCAATTTGCATATTACCTCTTTATTAAATAGGATAAGTATTTGTTTCACTGGTTGTGTCTGAATTTATCTTTGGAATTTTACATTCCTTTGATTACTTGCTACATTCCAGATAATCAGATAAATCTAAACATTTGAGTTGGAAGTGCCCTTAACTCTTTTGTAATAAAACAATCCTTCAGTAACTCATCTGAAAATTAGTTGTCTGACACTCTTTGAACACTTTTAATCAACCTAAAGAAACTCACTTCTTTCCAAGGAAGCCCAACCCGGTGCTGCATCTCTCAAATTATTGCAAAGTTCTTATGTTCTGAACTCTTCCATCCCACTCCAACAAAACCCTCAACTTTCATATGGTGGACTTTTCTGTTTTGGAAGGAGGCTCTTATGCCTTCTCAAAGAAATTTAAACATTCATGTCTCCTTTGCCTTTTGTCATGGAAGTTCTTCACAGATGTCTTGCCTTACTGGTCATTTCTATTTTATTAACTCTTTTAAAATGTGGTGTCTAACATGAGTACAGTGTTCCCAGATGATCAATTTAATGCTATGAACAAGTTTTGTATTATATGAGCTTCATAAGAATCCCAGGATTCAATATTAACTCACTGGCAGTTTGTGCCGACATCACAGGGCAGGATAAAAGCACAATTTTCATTAGTTAGACTTTGCCCGATGCCACAAAAAAAAAAATGAATACCCCAATAATTGGTGGAGGCACAGTTATATTTTATTAATTCATTTCCTTTCACAAATGTCAATGATAATGAACCAATCAACCATTACTTTGAATTGCTCTAAATGTCTGCTCCATTGTCTCCACCTTAACAGGCTGGTGATATGAAACAATAGAATTGTTTATGCTACAGATTTTTAAACAACTATCAACAAATATATTCAAAGATTGTCTGCCAAGAAAATATGCTATGATACAAGGGAAATAATATAGACTGTGAAAGAGAGTACTGATGTCTTCCATTTCAGCCTGAATATCACATATGGCAGAATTTATTTCAGCATATTCAGATCTGGATGCTTAATAAGGTTATGTACCCTGAACATAATTTTGCCATAGATAATAAGATATATCCTTGTTTATAACAAATAATTCTCATACTTCATAATGTGTTTTATATATGAGCCATCCTATGTTTGATTTCTAAAATTTGTACCTTTTTTACAAAACACAGATAAAGTATCAATAAGTGAAAGTTAGAAAGAGTATGTAGAAAATGGGAAAATATGCCTAAGAACACTATATTAATGAGGTCTTCTATTAAACCATCCTAATCTATTGTATGTAATATAAACTTCAATGGAATTGAACAAATCATTTTTGAGAAGAAGGTGGTACACACAAACCAACTATTTTTGAAATATTGATTTTTTTCAATTGATCAATCAACAACATATACTGTATGTATGAAATATGCCAGGCTGTGAAGTTGCCAGTAGTGAGAAACACAGGCTTCCTTGAGGAAGTGGCATGAGAAATGAAACATGTAGTTGTGGAAACCCATACTGTTAAATACTGATTTACCACTACTCAGATTTTCTCTTTAATAACTGACAATTTTCAACACTTTAAATCTATAACATACATTTCCCCTATAAATTAGTTATAGAAGATAGCTGAATGAGAGAAATATTTCACATTTCTCTATTTTTAAAATTCTCCAATAAGAAAGAGTCTGGTTTGAATTTCCTTTATAAAACAATTGACTCAGAGCCCTTAATCACCTTTCATTTTCTTAAATAAAGCACAACATAAATCTTTACTATTCCTGACGTTTTGGAGAAGATAGCTGGATAAATGGACATAGTAGAGAAGAGGGAAAAAAATGTTAATTCCTACTCTTTGCTCAAAACAGAGAACCAGAAGTTCAGTTGAGATACTTCCTTAAAAATAAGCAAAACTGCCAACTCTCACTACTTTAGTGTTTACTCTGCCTCCAAGGAGAGAGGAACAGGAGTAAAAGAAGCCCATGGTGGTGCCTGCTGACTCAGACTGGTTTTCCCATCGCTGCTGAAAAGGCAGAGCTGGGTTGCATAACCAAGAAAGCTAAATGGCCAGTCATGGCATTGAAACAGACACTGTGCTTAAGTACTTTTTCATGCTCCAGTAAGTAAGTTGTTAATGGACAGATAACACCATCTTAATCTCTGATACTATTTCATGGAAAAGCAATACAACCAGTCCCAGGGAAGGAGGATTTCAAAATAATAACAAGTGAGGTTAAAAAGTTTAAAGCCAGCTGACTGCATATATGGCTTTGAGTTTAGCATTAACTTTCAGATTGGAATGAGTGTTTGAATAAAAGTTTAACCTTTTAGAAGCAATAGCTATTAAAGAGTGAATAGACAGAAAACCAAAGGTCTTTGTACATGTGTCAAATACCACAAGATTAGATGACATGCCAGGCCAGCCTTTGCTGTTACCACAAGAGGGACACCTTCTGTGGATAGAAATAGACTGAAAGAAAGTGAAGTCTCTTTTATCCATAACCCTCCTCTCCCCTCTCCCCCAAATTCACAGAAAATGCTAGTGAAAGACTGTAAATGCCAGGGAATTGTCACAAGATAGAACTTAAGAGATCAGAGTCCACTAAAATGCTCTTAGGATTGACTTTTGCCATCTCATTTCATAGGATGTGAATGTGCAGGCGAATTCTCTTGAAGCACAGTTCTTAAATTTTGGGGGTTGCTGTTTTTCTGTGAGAGCCCGTTCAGCACGTGGAAGGAATGAACATGTTCCCTTTTAACTGTCAAAAGGGAAGTCTCACATGACAATGTGCTTTTGAACAAAACCAACTGTGTGGTTTGTTTGTTTTTTTGTTAAGTGACCAAAGATTGGGGGGTGGGGGGATGGGGGGTGGAGAAGAAAAAGAAAACCAAACATTTTTGCGCTAAACCATTAATCTCCTCATTCCCATTTTGCTTTCCTCCCACCCAACTCGTCTTCACTTTTAAAGGTTAGTTAAGTTCACAGGCGTTCTTGCCTTCTGTCACTTGGTATTATCTACAGGAGTTTGATTTCTTCACCTGACTGAGACTTTTCAGGACTGTGCTCATGTCTTGGGATTCTCGATATCTTCCCAGAGGAACCACTCACTGTAACATTTCAGAGAAGGTGGAGAGAGGATTCACAGGGCTCTGGGACTGAGCCGTCCATCTGCCAGGAGGTAGTTGCAATGCTGTGTGAGACTATGGTTCTGTGACAGAGGAAGAAGGTTAGGTTTGGAAGGATAAGACTGCTAGAATCCCACAAGATAGTCATGATTATAGAAACAGTAATACTCCAATGATAATAAGTGGCATTGACTGGGCGCTTACTCTGTGGCAGGCATAACATTAAGTGCTTTGCAAACATCTCACGGAACTGTTGCATCAACCTCCTGGGTTGTTAGAATCCTGTTTTACAGAAAGGACATGGAGCTTAGAGCACGAAAAAAAACCGTCTAAGGAACACATTGCTAGTACTTTACAATAGAAACAGAATTAGAAATCAGGTCTGTCTGCTCAGTTTTCCCATCTGTAAAACAAGAATATCATTTTCCTCAAATTTTGCTGGACTTAAATAGTACTACATGAGCCTTGTTAAGTAGAATACACACACACACACACACACACACACACACACACACACACACACACACACAAGTGTTTGTGCTACGGTCAACAGGATATGTCGACCAGGGGCAGATTGGGAAATGTCCTCCTAATACGTAGCAGACAGAGGAGAGTAGGAGGAACTTTTCTTCCCAAGGTCATGGTTCTGCTGCGCCTTTTCACCAACCTGGAATCTCTCCTGACTTTTCTGACATTCAGCATGACTCCTTTAAGATGCCAGAACAGCCTTTCTAGTCTGCTGGTAAGAGGACTGCAGCACAGTTCTGGAAGGGGAAGTGGGGTGAAGATTCAGTTTCACTTTGGGGTTAGGACACTGCTTGGTGAAAGGCAGAGGACAGAAGACAGCTTGAGGGCAGAGAACAGACAGACCCAGTCCTCTCTCTTGAGACAGAGGCGGAACTTAACTCTCAGGTCTCAGCTCCAACAAGAGCCATTAAATGGCTTCCTGGCAAACTTCAGTGGGGTTAGTCTTTGAACATGGAAAGAATCAGAGCATGTGTTGGCAGAATTCTCCCATAGGAACAATCCCAAAACTGTAGCCAATAAAACACTTCTCTAAATCTCCAAGGAGCCAGTACAGTAGCACCTTATTAAAAAGCCAGTTTTCAGATTGTGTAGCCCAATGTGAAGTGAGGAAACTCAATCACCTTCACCTGATAGTACACTTCTTTTTTAAAAATTTATTTACTATTGATTGTGGTAAAATACACATGACATGAAACTTACTATCTTAACCATTTCAAGTGTACAGTTCAGTGGTATCAAGGATATTCATATTCTTGTGCAACCATCACCACTATCCGTTTCCAGACCTAATTTGCAGTAACATGGATGAAACTGAAGGACGTCATGCTAAGTGAAATAAGCCAGACACAGGGAAAAAATGCATAATCTCACTTACATGTGGAATCTCAAAAACAAAAAACAACAAAAACCAAAAAAAAAAGCCAAATAAAAAAACCAAACTCAAAGAAGAAGAGATCAGACTTGTGGTTACCAGCGGCAAAAGGTAGGGGGAGGAGGAACTAGAGGAAGGTGGTGAAAAGATTAAACTTCCAGTTATAGGATAAGTAACTACTAGGATGTAAAGTACATGGTGACCATAGCTGACACAGCTGTATGACATATAGGAAAGTTGTTAAGAAAGGAAATCCTAAGAGCTCTCATCACAAGGAGAAACAATTGTTTTCTTTTTTCTTTCCTTTTTATTGCATATTTATGAAATGATGGATGTTAGCTGAATCTATTGTGGTAATCATTTCACAATATATGTAAGTCAAACCATTATGCTGTATATCTTAAACTTATACCGTGATATATGTCAATTATTTCTTAATCAAACTGGGAGAAATAAACCCCACTGAATTCACTGTAACACAGAGTAGAATGGTGGTCACCAAAGACAGGGAAAAGGTGAGTTAAAAAAGAGAAAAAAAGTAGAAAGAAATAGAAAATGGTTGCTAAGGGCTAAGGGAAGAGGGACATTTCTAACATTTTACATTGTGCCATTATCTGTGTGCTAAAAACAAACAGAAAATTGTTTTTCCCTTTGCCTACCAAGGCATATTCATGAAAACTTTGGTAACATTAAATATGTATAAGCTTTTCTTCCACCAAGAAACTGCCAAAATTGTGTGGACATTTTACTTATATGCAAGGAAAATATGCATTATTTCAACATCATCCATCACTTAGAATGTGCAATCACATATTTATAAGGGCAGATGCGATGTGTTTGACTTTAAAACATATGGCTCATTGGAAAGCCTGGAGGTTTCTTGTTATTGTGTTAACCTTTGACTATAGATACAGATTCTGAACAAAGACTTTAGTATTTTGGAATGTAATAACTACAGAATAATTTTATTGTGAACTTTTAGAATCTTCATTTATTCTTTTAATATTCCCTGATTGTTTTTTCTAAATCTGTCACTCATATTTGGAATGTATAAACTATGCTTCTTTTTATAAACACAAATATATTAACTTATTCCAGACTGATTAGAATCTGCTAGATACCTAGCATTCCAATAGTGTTGAGGAAACAAAGATGAGTATCTTTTTGGTACTTAATGACTCTTCAGTAAATAAAAAATTCTGTGTGAACGCTGAAGGTGCAAAGGTGAATATAACATAATATTTTGAGATGATTTGTTGAGCGTGGGAAGGAGTCATGGAATCACAACTACCTGTTCAGATAACTAGGGATGTCTAAGGATAAAACTCAAAATGGGAGACATCTGATGTCAGTTTGATAAAGACATTGAACAAAAATTATTAATAACATCATAGAAAAGAAGCAAAAATTACAAAGCACAGTAAAACTTTATGATGACTAACATCTGGTTGGAACATATGGGCAAAAGTACTAATCATATTATAGTGTAACATATGCATTAAACTAGATACAGGGCGAGAATATCTACAAATAAGAAACAATAAGGAATTGGTAAGGGATATTTTCTCACATCTGGACTTGAAAAGCCTGCCATTCAGTATACTTCCTACCAAATTTATATTTCATCAGTATAAGAATGTGAAAATAATAAGCCCAATGTAAAACTACAGGGCAGGGCAAGAGTTGTTTGTACAGAACATAATACAATAATTAATAAATAATAGTACAAGAATAAACCTTGCGTTTCACATACTCACAAATGTAAACCTACTTTTGCTACACCCTGTATAGAATTTCTCTTTCGAAGTTGTAAGGCTCAAAGACAAACCAACATAAAATAGGGTTAAGGTTTTATAAGATTATCTGTGCTTCTCCTGTGCATAAAATTTAACAGTTGTGAGGGACCTTTGTTGATCATTCAATTCCAGCTCTTATTTTATGGTCGAGGAAGCTTAGATCCAGAAAATGAAAATAAATTTACTAAGAGCACAAATCTGAGAGTTGGAGAACCAAGCCTAGACTCCAGTTCTCCCTCCATCAAAACACAACGATCTTGTCAATGGACAACCAAACAGTAGCTCTGTTCTGTCTCTGTATGGGGTTTTCTCATTTTTCATTCTCCTTCTCTCAACTTTTTTTTTTAACACTTGATACTTTTCCTCTTTTTACAGCTTTGAGAAACTTAAGGTCAGACCCGATCTATCAAAATGTAAGCGCCTTCTCCCCTCTACAGGCCTTTAAAATCACTACAATAAAATATTTGAGTCACTTGGCCCAAATTCTAATAACAAAAGAATCTGACATGTCTAGCTATCCCACTGCCTTTTGGTGACTCATCCATTTAGCTTGTAATTTATTTTAGGGACCTGGACATTTTTGTCCTCAATCCAACAGTTTTTTGGAAAAACGTTTTAAAATAAGCTTTCCTTTTCAAAGAGGAAACACAAGCATAAGAAATTGCTTTTGAGGCTAAATAAATCATAAATATAATATGTAAAGCCAAGTAGGACCTTGAGATTACTTAGTTTTATCTTCTCTTTGGCTGGTGTTCAGAAAAATTCATGTCATTCATTCATGAATGTAATTTGTGTCAGACATTGGCAGAGCTGCTTCGCCTTGGTGATCTCAGCTGTGTGTTTCTTTTAAAGGAGAATATAGAGGTAAAAAAGGGGGGGGGAATAAAGGGGAACTCTTTGTCATGTATCCTGTTTTTATGCTCTATCATCAATTATTCCATTTGGCCACTCCTCCCCCAAATAAGTGAAGTCTATATTATTATCATTCAATTACAAATGAAGAACTGAATCTAAAACTGAAGTGAAACATCATACTGCTGGGAGTATGAGCGCAAGTCTGATATTAGATTTGTGAATTTTGTATTCTGTTTAGATTTGTGAATTTTGTATAAAGTTGAAAAGTTATATATCAGTTGATAGACAACTTTATGATTTTTCATAGACATGCTTTCTCTTAGCGTTCATGATAATAAAAGCTGCCAGTTTGTGTGATGAGTATCCAAGTCACAACATATCGTGGTCAGAGCATAGATTTTAATGTCAGATGGACATACATTCAAATTCTGGCATGTCTGCTTACAATGTAGTAGCTCAACAAATGATAGACCTGTTAATAATACTTATTATTCTCTCTATGCCTGAAAGTAAAGCATCATTGGAGGTCAACATATTTTATATTCATTGTGTAGGAGAACAGAAAAGGGCCCAAGTTCAGGACATTCTCTTAGAGTGTGTTTTTATTTCTTTTTTGATTATGCCTCCTTATTTCTGCATCAGATGACAATGACTAGGACAACTTATGTAAAATGATAAGCAATATCAAGAACAAAGAGTGGGTGTAGGAACAAATCACAGATGTATCAGTTGGTGAGTGAAAAGCCAACATGTACAATGAAAACCTCCTTATAAGTCTGTTACTTCATTGTCTCAGGCAACTTTTGACCATGAACTTTATAGCAAGAAGGCATTCCAGGGTTATGAAATACAACTTCCTCAGAGGAAACAGAGGTCTGGAGAAGATTAGTGACTTGCTAACTATTTGCTTTGTGACAGAATTGGAACTTGGAGCCAAGACTTAGGATTTTGAGTGTAGTTGTTTACCTTTTTGTTTCTACACATTGAAACTGGTGCTTGTTTAAAGACATACCTCCTTTGTTAACAGGGTTAGTCTTTGCCACAAAGGACTCTCTGATTGATTATTCAGTTGTTAGATGCCAGAAATTATTCATTTCTCAAATAGTATGATTTATCCTTTTTTAAAAAATAAAAGCAGACTCATTCAGGGACTACATTTGAAGAGCTTTGGAGAAAATTCTTTCCACAGAGAAATTGTGAGGCACCCAACCCTTACTCATGATCATTTTATTCTCACTGGTAGGAAACACTTTGATTCTAATAAATGGACTAATACAAAGCCTAAATCAAGTTTTAGAATCCATTAAAATTTTTAGATGTTATCTAAGTGGCATTCCATATTGCTCTAAATAAACAGATTACTTGACTAGGTATACTTGGCATATTCGCTTGTATACACTGGTAAACTGAGACAAGCTTACAGATCTGAAGAGAGGCATGACACCAGTGGTGTGTAGTACTGTGTGAATAAGATAAAATTTATAAAAGTAATATCCAAAAGGATTTCAGAACTATGTGAAGAGAGAAAATACTGCTTTATGGCAAGTATTTTGAACAGTTGAATCAAGATCTGGATAATGTTGCTAAAAATGCTAATAGAAGCTTCTTGCTATCACCACGTGCTATTTTCCCCTTTATCACCAGATAAACCAGTGTTTGATTTTTAAAAAGTTATTCTCAGAATATTTGTGAATATTGAAAGGTAAAATAATTAAAAAGAGAGTATTTCACTAAAAGAGAAAGATTCCAACTACCCTCTCTTCTGTGCAAGTCCTCTCACTCTGAGGCTGGTGAGGTTGACAGCATTTGGGATCAGAGAGTCTGGATAACCTTATAATAAATAGACTGTGAATCATGGAGTTAATCAACCCCCAGAGCCCACGCCCCCTTCAACATGGGAGTGAGTAGTGTTAAAAAAAATCTGTTTATAAGTTAATCAGGTAGACCTTAGAATGTAAAGGACAAATAGGATTCTTAAAATTGTCTTAACAGTTTGGAGCTAAAAGAGGAAGGGATAGATGCCCCAACCCCAGCTTGGGGCATGTGGGAGACAAAAAGAAAACATAACTCCTTAGAGTACATTTTCTTCTAGTTCTTCATCCAATGAGAATCATTTTGACTTATTCATTTTGCTATTCAATAAACATTTATGGACTATACCCACTGTATGTCAGACACTATGCCAAACCATTCATATATCAGGATGAGTAAGATAAGTTCATGACCCCCAAGTTGCTTAGCATCTATAGAGGAGGCAGAAAAATACATGTTGACAGTACTAGGTAGTATCATGAAGATGTGTACAGGGTGCAGTAGGAGCATAAAGGAGACTATAAATCAGAATTGGATTATGGGCAGGAGAGAGTCACAGAGAGAATGGTTCTTACATTGAGTCTTACAATAGCAGTAGCATTTGCCAAGTGAAAAGAGAACAGAAACAAGAAAGCAGGTAATGAAAAAGGAGATCCGAGTCACTCTTGACTACTATAGTGCATCATAAATAGTTTGGTAAAGTTGGGACAAAGAATGTATATTGGGAAATAGAGAGGGACAAGCTTAGGGACATAGGCAGGGCTACAATTTCAAGGGTCTCTGGTAATAAGCTAATGATTTAGGATTTTATCCTGAAAGTTATAGGGATTTATTAAAAAAATTTTACAGATGAGTATGCCTGATCAAAATTGTGTATTAGCAAGATCACTTTGGCAAAAGAGTGAAGAACAGTTGGTGGAAGGCCATGTTTTATCATGCTATTGCAATCACTCATGTAATAAATTATAAAAAGCAGTGGTAACAGATATGATAGACTTTCAGGAGGTATGACTATAAGATTTCAGGACTTATTTGTTGTGGGAAGACAACAAGTCAAGGAAAAAAGTCTAAATTGCCTTTTTGCAGTAGGTTAAACAAAGAATTAGGTAAACCAAAACAGTTGGTCAGGTGGATAGTAAAATGATGAGTTTAAATTTGAACATATTAAGTATGAGTCAGGGGATCTGCAAAAATGGACTGAACAAAGAATTGGATGTAAACATTAGTAATGGGAAACTAAAGTCAAAAATAAAAGTGATAGTAAAACAGTATTCAGCTTCTCTAAATTTGTTCAGGTTGCTTTGCAAAAATAAATTACATTCTAATGAATGAAAATGTCTTTAAAAAGAGTGCTGAACAAACCAGTAGTTTCTGAGGAACCCTGGAGATTGAAAGAGGAGACATAAGATTGTAAATAAGCAAACATACCCTCAATGTTCAGAGTCAAATCAGCCTAACCTCATACCATTAAGGGATCTTAAACTAGCCCAACAGAGAAATGCTGTTGGCACATGAGTTCTGACCATCATCAGGGTAATTTGCATAACTACACAAAGGTGATTTGTACAAAAATGGAGAAATATGAACTGACTGCAATTAAATAGAATCCTTACTAAACAACTGTGCTCAAAGATTGCTGACTTGGATGGATAAAATGTGAGAGGTGTTCTGCCTGGTTCTATCTTTGCCTTTGGCCGAATCCTTTGTCAGAGGATTGGAAGAAGATATAAAGCCATTCTCATTACATTTGCAATAGATATCAAAGTTGAATAATGAAAACAGGCTGGGTGACATTTGGGACCCACAAAGATCTTAAAAGGTGACATTTAATAGTGTTGGGTCTCCAGGTCCTGCACCTGGTGCCCTCAAAATTACTTGCAAAGTACTCCTTGGCTGACTTTTGGCTCTCAATCCCCCTCAATACATCAACTGATTAAATAATAAAATACAGAAACCAGTGCACATTCAAAGATGAGTTTTTAGGCATTAAAGTACGCAGGAATTCGCATGCATGTCATAAGAGAAACCACTAAAGGAACTGGAATCATAGAGAAAGTTTAAGAAAAATATAGTAATTGCTGGTCTTCAGAGACTTCAAGGGATGTCAGTTGGAATAATATATGGTGACAGAAGATGATTTGTGGTGGGCACACCATGCACTATACAGATCAAGTATCATAGAAAGGTACATTTGAAACCTATATGATCTTATTAACCAATGTTGACCCAATAAATGTAATAAAAAAGAATTATGTTCTATATAATCATAAAAACTAGAACTATGATAACTGGATCAGAGAAGTTACCTTCCTCAGTTAATGTCAGTGATGCATTTGCCCATGGTAGAGTGGGTCATAACGGACTTGGGAGCCAGATTTGTCCAGCTCTCCTATTTAAGAGCTGTGTGACCTCGGGCAGATTTACTTAGCTCCTCTCAGCCTCCTTTTTCTCATCTGAGGATCTAGCTATAAGGCTATTGCCAAGATTTAATGGGTTAACATATGTAAAAGCATAGAAAAAAGTGACTGGCACATGGATATTGCTTTATGTGTTAGCTATCATTATTATTAGTAGTTTTGGGGCATAGAAGGTAATCCACTATCCCACCAAGAAAATATTAGGTAAGAGAAGAAATTTAAAGTGGTATTCTTTAAGCAGCTTTAAATTTTTTATGGATCATTTGTAAGCCAATGTCAAGAAGTTGGTGAAAGTTCCCAAGTGTTCTGGTTGCTGGCTTGCCCACACTACTCCCATCAGAGTGTATGGGAAGTCAGCTGCCAGCAATAGCCTCCACCCTAGGGCCCAGGGCAAGTTTCTGACAAGGTTAGTTATTGCTTCCATTTCTGAGCTCATCTTCTTGCCTTCATATGTCACATACTTTAGTTTGCCTTCTCCATACATGTCCCTGGCTTCTGCATCAGTGGCAATTCAGAATCTGTTTTTTGTTTTGTTTTCTGACCTACTGTCCTTGACGCTCATCCTGACTCTTTACTGGAGGAGAAGGAGAGGGCACCAAGAAACTACTTTTTAAAATTCCCAGCATAAACTGAAGCCCATAGAACCACAAAAACAAAGTAAATATTAGATTTTCATGGAAAAACAGGAAAAGGCTTCTTTGTCTCTCCAGGAGATCAGAACAACCTTGACGTTTAGGAAGCAGCTAAATCAGGGTGACACTGTTTCTAAATGGTGGTTTGAAATTCCCCACACCACTGAGTTATCACCCAGAAATCTAACTAAAATTTCTCAATAACATCCTGGAATCACATTCATCACCTGTTCCACTCTATCCCTGAGCCATGCTTTTCATTACTCCTTATATTGAGTTCATTGGAAGGCTGGAGTCATCAGATATTATCTCCTTGAAAAACTAAAATCTATGAAACACTGCATATCATAAACAGTGCTTAGATATTCTTAAGGCAGTTTAGCTTATTAAAAACTCCAAGAACTCCTTCAGTAAAGAATCAACTTACCTGGATTTAATATAGTAATCCCTAGTTTATTCTTTCATAGAATTATTTTAGTCTATAGCCCATTAAATATGTTATAAATCTAATATTTGGTGAGTTTGTTAGCTATTAATTTTAGCTGCTTTTCTTTGAACACCTACAAAGTACTCATTTATTCTTGAAAACAGCCCTTTAAGTAGGGCAAGCATATGTCCCAGTTTGCCTGGAACAATTGCTATTGATCCAGAGTAATTATTATGCTCAAAAATGTTCCAGTTACCAATAATATAGACACTTGACCTGTAAGATATATGTTATTATCACCTCTGGGATAATAATACCCCCCAATAGCATGGGGTATATTGAAAAAAGTAACTGTCCTTGCCTGGACCCTATCAGCATATTTAGTCCATTGGAGTGTGGTGTGGACATCACTCACCCTAAATGATGCTAATGTGAAGTTAGAGTTGAGAACGTGGCTCATCTCAGGGGGAGAAGTCAATAAGAACTTTCTTTTTCTCCTCAGTAGCACTAAGTGCCATAGAAATTTGTCCCCCTTTATATACCTTAAAACTACTTTAAAATTTTTTCTGCCATGAAAGTTCCTTCTAATATCTTGCCATGACATGAAAATACCATGTAACTTTAACATTGAGAAATTGGAAGAGGTGCAGCTTGGGAGATCAGTTCTGATCAGAAAACCACATGATCTGGATTGTTGGGAAGCTTTACCTTCCAATGACCGACCTTAGAGACAGTAGTAGCCTCTCTGGCTTTCAAACTCCTCACCTGTACAATATCCTAGTCTCATGCCTTCTGTTATTTTTAAAGTTCTTAAAAATCTTCAGTGGGTTGTCTGAGTGTTCCACAGTTTATAAACACCCGAGTAAGATTCATTTTACATAAAATTCCCAAAGGTATTTTCAAAAAAGAGTAACCAAAGCTATCATTGAAACTTAATGACTTTTCCTGTGGGCTAAAATTTTCCATCCCTATGGACGAGTAAGTCTCTACTCTTACTTTTCATACAAATTTCTCCCCCAATATTCAGGGATATTGTTTCACATCAAAGTCCCTAAAAATACTTGCTCCTCCTGCTTATTGACCAGGCCCAGGACTGGTCCTATTTATAGACAGAAGCCTTCAATTTGTACTCTATGGTCTTAGGATAAATTTTAAGCTTTTCTATCATTCTTGACCACCATGAATTTGATTCATTCTCAGCTAACTGTAGCACAGATAGTACAATCAAGTCACTTTTTTTTCACATAAGACTGTCACTACTTACAATTCTCTTATCAAAATGTGATACCTTCTAGATTTTCTACATGTATAGTCATAACTAAATGCTTAAGAAGTCCTGAGTTGAAAGGTCAAATAGCTTGATTGTCACTTTTTTCTATAGATGTTGACAAACTGTATCTAGAAAAATAGCAGTAAGTCACTATGTCTTTTATTATGCTTATTAAACATTTTTGCTAAAGAAAAACAGCAACAGGCATTTGTCATGAGTACACACTTGAAATGTACTTGGCAGCAAGCAAATGAGAAAATGCTCTATGATGTCATATGCGCATTGCACCTGATCACAAATACTAGTGACATAATTTAAAAAATAATCTTTTATGTGTTGAAAGTGCCAAAATCATGCTGTGCTGTTCCTTTTGGAAAGCTGGTTGGTATATAGTGTTTAATGAAGTATTTTCAAACCATCCTTTTGTTAGGCTTGTTCCACTTTTGCTAAAGTTACGATAGCTTGCCTCTGTTAGTTTGTTTTGTTTTTTTTTAAAAAAAGGTATCACTTATTCTCTCTCTCTTTCTCTCTCTCTCTCTCTATCTCTCAGATATGGAATTAGTATTTTTAAATAAAGTAAAATAGCCTATTTTAGAGATGTGAAAAGGTTAAGTGCAAATGTGTTATTAATGTAATGTGTTGTTGGCATAAATAGACTAGAAAGGAAAAGGAATATTTTGATAAAAACATCCATACTTTATTATTTTAGTAATAATGTATTATGATGAAAATACAACCATGTTTTTTTTTTCCTGCCACTTTTTTGGTATAATGGCACATTGCAACTTGAAGGAAACTACCACATAACTAAAGTCATTTCATGTATATCCCTTAAGTGAATTGCCTTTCCCAGCTATCTAATTTACCCAATAAAAATTTTGTTGGTCAGTATTACAAACATTTTATTATTTTCTTACAGTCGTTTATTCATCATTTTCCATGTCACGTTTTGTCATCATGGAAGGAAAAATCACATTCAATTTTTCTTTCTTTTTCCCCACTCATGCTCTAGCATAAAATTGAAAACTTTTAGTTAAATGAATAGTTGGTTCAAATACTACTTGAAATATAGACACAGTATTCTCAACAAGAGAAATCTTGAATTTAAATTCCATTATCTTGTATAAAATATATTTTAATTAAATCTTGGAAACACACACACATTTCATAGGTATGACTTGTGATATTTTCCCCTTGGTTTTTGTATTTGCAGGCGTTCTCAGATCTTGCTTACAATTTTAAAAGATCTGCTTTAATTATCTAATTATTACAATATGGTGATGAACTGGAGTAGCATTTCAAGTGTAATTGATATGATTTGGCTAGCTTAACCAGTATTGCAGAAAACAGAGGAGAGGCAGATAGGTACTAGTATTGTTCTTGCCTTCCTATTCATACTTCTCCTTCAGATCCCTGAGCCATGCAGCTTGTTATTCTGCCACAATCTGCTATTGCCAAAACATCCCTGACAACAGAACTATGATAACTGCTGCAAAATTTTCTCCTCAACTTCCCAAGTGTTCAGTCATGAACAAAACAAGAAAGCCAGAAAATGTGAAAGGTACTGAAAGTCCAGTGCCTACAGCTGGTTTCAGCAATTGCAACTTGCGTAAGACCCCATGTTTGTGAAAGAAACCCAGGAATCTTTGAACAGGATGTAATCAACCTCCGATCTGCTGAGAAACACTGCAAAAATGACTTCAGCTGCCAAAAATAATAATGTCGTTTACAAGCAGCTTCTCCTATGTCTAAGGAAGAACTAGCCACCCAGGAGTGCGTGCTGGCTTTGGAGGAGCGAAAGAAGAAAGGGGCAAAATCTACCTCCCCCCACTTTCAAATACACACTATCAGAACCCACTGGAAGCTGTGGCCCATTCCAGAGGTGCTGGCAACATCGAGGGACATTCATATCCACAAAAATTCTGAACGGTAAGTGACCCTGGACAACGGGATTATATTTGGCAACAATTCTGTGCTGTCACTTTCCCTCTGTAACCAAGCTGCCCTGTCTCATGTTAAATTCCTTAGTCACGAACCCCAACCCAAATCTTTCCTCCTTTCTTTTTCTGCACCCTGCCTTCCCCTCCCCTCTCCCCCACCCCCAAATAAAAATATATTATCTGGCAGCTTCCCTTAAGGGACATCAAGAGCTTAGGAGGGAATATTCACGAATGCTCCTTCAGATAACTTCCATCACAAAGCCCTGCACCTACCTCGGCAAGCCTGGCTGCGGGGTCCGCATGGGCTGGATGTGAAAAAAGACCCGGTGTGATGGCTTCTCCAAATTTACCAGAAAGAAGGGACCTGGGATGCTTGTCCTTTAAGTGTCTCTAAACATGGTTTGCATAGCTGGATCTCTGCTTATCTGTGCCTTTCGGCTTTCGCTTCCATACATGGATCTGCTCCCAACAGTAACTCCAAGCTGTCGAAAAGAAGCTATCTGGCAGCTCCCCGCTTCATCCAACACATGGATGATAAAAATACACATATAGAGATCCTTCCAGCCAGGCCCGCTTCTCGCCCCACCACTGCCGCTGTGCCTTTTTGCAAATACCCTTTTCAGATCGACATTTCTCCTCTCCACACATTTAGAGAACTACCGGTTTCTATCTGATTCCCACAAAAGGATTTCAGGATAGGGGTTTGCTTAGCTTTTTGAAAACAGAATATGATTACAGTCCCAGAATCTTCATCCTTAAAGATTTTAGCAGTACGTTATGCATGGGACCCAAGAAATGTTTAGTGAATGAATGAACATATAAATGAATGGCTGAGCAAATGGATGACATTGTACGAGAATAAATAAAAACATAATGTATTCACTTAATTAGGAATAGTTGTTGACACTCTGGATTATTTGTCTTAAAGGATAAGGTAGCAGCAGAAGGTCAAAGTAATCAAAATATCTAAAAGAAAAGGAGAGGCCGGGTTCTTATTTCAACAACTTCTCATTTAGGATATTGTGGCAGTACTTATTAAGTAAGCTATCATAGAGTATATGGTTTAAAATTTAGAAAACGTGATTTTTAATGTAAAGAATGTAAACCCGAATAGAATATTAATTGCTACACTTGTTAAGTGTCAGTGATACTTTAAATGACACATGACTATGACCTACATTTTAAGATGGGGGAGGAGAAGGGGTGATGAATCCTGCTCTGTATAGTAGGTGAGAGGTACTCCCTCAGGGGTTGCCCAAACTCTGCTTAGCTTTCCAGGTCCTTTGTAATTTTGCTTCTCAGTTTTTAATTTTACCTTTCTCTCTCTTTTTAAATTTGTTGTTACTCAGTGTAACAAGAGGTCAAAATATGGAGAGAGAGAAAGAAGGGTAATTTTCAAATAATATATTTCCATTGGTAAATTTTTCTCAAAATCATGTTTAAACTTTTGTAGAGTTTCTCATCTTGAAGAAGAAAAAAAGAAATTTGAGGCATATGGGCACAATTCATTTTAGTGTACTGAAATAAAATTAGTTTACTTAAAAAATTTCAGAGGGAAAAAAGGAGGGATAGACAAAACAAGACTTGCGAAATAATAATTGTTACCAGGAAACAATAGGGGTTCATTATAGTATCCTTTCTACTTGGTGTATATTTTAACATTTCTATAAAAAAAATAAAAGAACAAAGAGAGAATAGTACAGAATGGATATATAAATGGCAAGCTTGAGGAATCATGGGTTTTAGTAATCTCTGTGCAAAATCACTAGGCCAGAACAAGAAGGGGCATCTTTTCATTCAAAATATTCTGACATTCTAACTTCTTCCCTCTAAATCCAATCATATATATTCATAGTCTATATAATAATATACTTCATG
>NW_005357115.1:2354829-2393905 GCF_000412655.1 Myotis brandtii
GAGAGAGAGAGAGAGAGAGAGAGAGAGAGAGAGAGAGAGAGAGAGAAATATCAATGATGAGAGAGAATCATTGATGGGCTGCCTCCCGCACGCCCCCCACTGGGGATTGAGCCCGCCACCCAGGCATGTGCCCTTGACCAGAATCAAACCCAGGACCTTTGAGTCCACAGGCCAATGCTCTATCCACTGAGCCAATCCATCTAGGACAATATATGATATTTAAAAAGCAGACCAGATATAGTTCAGTGATGGACAGAATAGATGATTACCTTACCCAGAAGCGTTCAATATCCTCTCTTCACTTGACTTTTTTTCTACTTTAGAAATTCAGAAGCAAAAATCTGTTTCCTCAGGGTCCTTGGCAGCTGGAAATGTCCATGTAACTGAGTTTGGTCAGGCAGGTCCAACAGGAGCCCCCTGGGTGGGACTTTCTTCCTGCTAAAACCTGGCAGGCTCAGCTTGTCCTTTCACCCCTTCCACTTATTTCCTTCTGAGACAGAAACCTCGAAGCCTGAAATTGCTGCAGCTCTTTGTTAGCCAGGAGGGTACACGCGGAAGACGAAGGCTACGGAGCATGGCATTGGCTCTGTCACAGAGTTCTATTTTTTTTCTCTGTTAATCAAGAGAACACTTGACCTTCTAAACTTAGAATTATCCTATGAGTTAATGCACATGGTATATCTTCATAAATTATAAGGGATTATATGAATGTAAGGTACTGTTTATTTAATACACAGGGTGGTTGATACACAGGACCCACAGTGACTCCACAGTTACATATAACAGAGACTAGGAGTCTGCTTTCTGTTCAAAGAAGAATCTGCGGACACTTTGACTGGCTTAATTTAAACCTGTTTGTGAATTCTACTCTGAAGTTAGGAGCAGCCACGGTCTGAAAAGCTTGTATATTCCAAAATCCATTTGCCTGTTGTGGGTTGGCCAAACGGAGATGGCAGGCTCTTGGTGAGGTTTGCTGGGGAAGTTAGCCAGTTTCCTGCCTTACCTTGGATAATCAGCATTCTGGGCTTGGGTGATCCTACCCAATTCTGGAAGATGCTGTGGGATGTGTGGGTAGAAAAATATCTGATAAAGAGCTTAAAGGCCTCTCATGCTTCCCAAGAAAGAGGTTAAATTGGCCTCCTATGAACCCTGTGGATGCAGAAGTCAGGATTACTGTATGAACATCCATTTGCCCCACTCCATGAAAAGGATATAGTACAATGCTTCTATATCCAATATATATATACTCCACCTTTGCCTGAAGAACATATTCCATCTTTTAACATTCAGCTGAGTGTCTCTTCCTTTCTGAAGTTTTTCCTGACCTCACAACCAGGAATTCTAAAGCACATATAGCATTTTCCTTTAGTCTGTTCTTACCTGTCTGCCCTTGGCCATTAGACTGTGAGCTCCTGGAAGACAGGGGCATCGTGTTATTTGCCAACTCTGTATGGCCAGCGTAGTGTCCATCCTATAGTAAGCAAACCACAAGTTTGTTGAAGAATTAAATGCATTGATAAATGAATGTAAAATGAGTAAACAATAGTTAACTCTCAACTACTGGCTATTAGTTTAGCAACCCCCCTGCTGTGTAAGGTATAAGAATCTCAAATATCCCATGGCTTATCTGTGTAGGGATTGTCAACTCTAAGGAGACAGAAAACAGTGTTCAGAAATATTGACATCATCCTGATTTAGCCAGGAAGATTATCTAACAATTGCAGTTACCCAATTCAATGGGCCATGCCATTAGCACAGACCATTTAGAGTGGACAGCTGACACCAATTAATACTGTTAAAGAGGGGTGAGGATTGTACTTTTCAAAAAGATTGTAGATATTAAATTGGTTGTGATTTAAAAAATGTTTCTTTCTTTGTCTAATGATGTGAGGGTAATCTTTTATGAAAGACTTGTTGAGGCACACGGCAAGTTTTCAAAGGATTTGAAGACAAATGAATAGCAAAATTTCCATTCCATCTTGCAAGACTAGAAATGAGAAAAAGGAGATTAAACATGGCTTCTACCCTTGAAGATCAGCTCAAACATCACCTTTTCTATGTAGGTTTTCTTGACCTGTTTCCAGTACCACCATTAACATATTAATTAGTCTCAGTTGGGTTCCCTTAGTACAATGTTCATGTTTCCTTTTTAACAACTATTTTGAGATATAAATCACATACCATACAATTTACTGAGTTAAAGTTTATAATTCAATGGTTTTTAGTATATTCACAGATATGTGCAAAGATTACCAACTATCAACTGTAAAACATTTCTACCATTTCCTTATCCCTCACTCCTCCCCTACCCTAAGTAACCACTAATCAAGTTTCTGTATCTATACATTACCCTATTGTGGACTTTCATACAACTGGAATAATATAATATGTGGTCTTTTGTGATTGGCTTCTTTCACTTTTTAAAGCTCATCCATTTGTAGCAGGAATCAGTATTTTCATTCCTTTTTAAGGACCAATAATACTCCATTGTGTAGATCTACCATATATTATTTAACCATTCATCCATTGATGAACATTTGGTTCCCATCTTTTTCCACCTTTCGCCTATTATAGATAATGTTGCTATAAACATTTGTGTTTTAATTTCTCTGGGGTGTGTACCCAGGAATAGAATTGCCAATAATTCTATGTTTAATCATTTTAGAATCTGCTAGATTGTTTTCCAAAGCAGTGTCACTAATTTACATTCTCATCAGCAGTGTGTGAGGATTTAATTTCTCCACATATTTGTTATCTGACTTTTTCATTCTAGTGTTTGTGAAGTGGTATCTTGTTGTGGTTTTGACTTATATTTCCTGATGACAATTTTTCAAGTGCTTATTGTTTATTTGCATATCTTCCTTGGAGAAATATCTATTCATATTCTTTGGCCATTTTTTAAAATGGGTTATTTGTCTTTTTTATTGAGTTGTAATTGTCTTTTAACACTCTAGAACAGTGGTCGGCAAACCGTGGCTCGCGAGCCACATGCGGCTCTTTGGCCCCTTGAGTGTGGCTCTTCCACAAAATACCACGTGCGGGCGCACGTACAGTGCAATTGAAACTTCGTGGCCCATGCGCAGAAGTCGGTTTTCGGCCTGGGTGAGTCTATTTTGAAGAAGTGGCGTTAGAAGAAGTGGGGTACGTTCGCTGAGGTCGACCCCTCAGATTGAGGACGTTTTTAGCAAAGGCCAGTTTAGGAGTACCCTAATTAAGTTAATAACAATGTACCTACCTATATAGTTTAAGTTTAAAAAATTTGGCTCTCAAAAGAAATTTCAGTCGTTGTACTGTTGACATTTGGCTCTGTTGACTAATGAGTTTGTCGACCACTACTCTAGAACAAGTACCTTAGATATGATTTGCAAATATTTTCTAGCATTCTGTGGATTGTTCTTTCATTTTCTTGATGGTATTCTTTGAAGCACAAAAGTTTAAATGTTGATGATCTTCTATTGATCTGTTGTTTTCTATTGTTGCTCCTACTTTTGGTATCATATGCCCAATCTGAGGTCATGAAGATTTGTCCCTATGCTTTCTTTTAAGAATTTTATAGTTTCAGCTCTTATACTTAGGTCTTTCATCCATTTAGAGTTAACATTTCTGTATAAAATGAACTTCATTCTTTTGTATCTGGATATCCACTTGTCCCAGCAACATTTGTTGTAAAGATTATTCTTTCTCATTGAATAGTCTTGGTACCCTTGTTGAATATCAGTTGACCTTAAATGTATAGGTTTATTTCTGGAATCTCAGTTTATTCCTTTTGACCTATATGTCTCTCCTTGTGCCAGTAACACAGTGTCTTCATTATTTTGTAGTAGTTTTAAAATCAGAATGTGTGAGTCCTCCTACTTGGTTCTTTTTTAGTTTTTTGGGGTTTTTTTTTGGTTATTCTGGTTCACTTTTAAGTCATGAATTTTAGAGTCAGGTTGTCAACTGCTATAATAAAGTCAACTGAAATTCTGAAAAGAATTATATTGAATTCATAAATCAGATTAGGATACACTGCTGTCTTAATATTGTTTTCTGGTCCATAATAGAGGATGCTTGCCATTTACTTAATTTCAACAATATTTTATAGTTTTCAGAGTATAAGTTTTTCACTTCTTTTGTTATTCCTAAGTATTATATTCTTTTTATGCTATTGTGAATGGAATTGTTTTCTTAATTTTATTTCAGATTGCAAATGTAGCCATCTAGTTCCTTATTTTAAGGGTGGGTTTTTTTTTGCATACTACTTAAATCTCTTTTCTTGATATAGATTTATTCAGATTGTCTGTTTCTTCTTGAATCAATTTAAGTGGTTTGGTCTTTCTAGGAATTTGTCATTTCATCTAAGTTATCAATTTGTTGGCATATAATTGTTCATAGTATTTCTTTTAATCTTTTTTTCTGTAGGGTCAGTAATAATGGCTACTCTTTTCTTTCTAAATCTTGGAATTTGAGTCTTCTCTCTATTTTTCTTGGTCAATCTAGATAAGCATTTGTCAATTTAATTCTTATAATTGTTATAGCTTTTTAATCAATTGGCTCTTTTTATTATGAAATGTCCCTCTTTATCTCTGGTAACATTTTTTATTTTAAAGCCTATTTTGCCTAAATTAGTATAGCCACTTCAGCTTTCTTGTGATTGCTAAATTCATGATCTGTCCTTTTTTGTAGAAAACATCATTATATTATTTTCATTTTATTGTTTTCAATCCAATCTGAAAATCTTTATCTTTTGATCTAATTGTTTAACGTCCACACATTTAATTTTATTATTGATGTAGTTGAATTTACATGTTTCATTTTACTTTTTGCTTTATATATGTCTTATGTCTTTTTTTGTTCATCTATTTTTTCTTACTACTTTCTTTAGCATTAAGTGAATATTTTCTAATGTAGTATGTTAATTACATTAGTGATTTTTTTTTCACTATATTTTTGAATTATTATTTATTGGTTGCTCAAGGATTACTATATACATCTTAACTTATCAGGATCAGCCTCAGATTTAAACTAGCTTAATTCCAGTGATATACAGAAATATTCCACTTATATAGCTCTACTCCTGTCCCCCTTTTTGTGGTATTATTGTTATATGTATTGCATCTATTAATGTTACCAAATCAATAATACATAGTAACAATTATTACTTTACCACCTGTAGTCACTTTCTTAGCCCAATACAGCTTTGCTTCCACTTTTCCTTTTGTGCTTTGTATTATTGGTAAATATATTATACATATATAACATTTTTATTTGTGACAGGCCCAACAGTATATTATATACATAATTTAATATAATTATTTTTAAATTGGTTAGGAGAAAGGAGAAAATATGTATTATAGTGTTTTTTATAATTACTTACCTTTACAATGCTCTTTGTTTATGTGGCTTCACATTGCCATCAAGGCTTGCTTGCTTTCAGCCTGAAGAACTTCTAGTATTTCTTATAGGACAAGTCTGCTAGCAGCCAAATTCTTTCAGCTTTTGTTTATCTGGAAAAGTATTTATTTTTGCTTTATTTAAAAAATAGCTTTGCTGATTGTAGGATTCTTGGCTGAGAGTTTTTTCTCTTTGTACATTTTGAATATGTTATCCTACTGCCTCTGGCCTTTATTGTTTCTGCTGAGAAGTCAGAAAATCATCTTACTGAAGTTCTATTGTAAAGTGTCACATTGTTTTTCTTTTACTGCTTTCAAAGTTTATCCTTGTCTTTGATTTTCAGCATTTTTATCATCCTGTGTCTATTTGTGGTATTTAGTTGGAGTAAGCAGTTATTTTCTAAATGTTTTCTGTCTTTCTAGGACACCCTTTTCTTGGTCCTTTGGCTAAAGAGAGCAGGCTTTCGTTAGGACTTTTCTTTTTTTATACCAGCTCCATGTTTGAGATATCTGAGGCAAAAGAAAACCCAGGGAATTCATTATTATGTTGTTGATGGGTCCCAATATCCCTCACTGATCTTGTCTTCTGTCAGAGTTTTATGCTTGTTTTATTATAATGCCTAGTGTTAATTCCTTTATAGAATGTCCACTCCTTAATGTAATTTCCTATTTCTCCCCCTTAGTTGTACTTAGTGGGAGAAATAGGAAACGGTATGTCTACTCCATCTTTCTAGGAGCAGAAATCTGAACCTTTTATCTCTTATAAAGTAATCACTCATTTTCCTTCTACCAGGTACAATGATGGCTAAAATCAGTTTTATTTGCCTCAAAATGCTTTAATCCTTCAGTTAGCATTCAGTTTGCTAAATACTGCCAGGAAAGAAACAAACAAAAAATACAAATGAACAAAACAAGCAAATAAAAAATCAATCAAACAAAATATTCAGTTTGCAACTTTAGGGAGAAAAATATATGAAATTGAGCATAAAAGATACTCTTTACAAGTGAACAAAACAAGCAAATAAAAAAATCAAACAAAATAGTCAGTTTGCAACTTTAGAGAGAAAAATATATGAAATTGAGCATAAAAGATACTCTTTAGAAATTTAAGTTAAAATCATTTACAAGTTACTTAGATGTCTTTATTAAGTTTTGTTTTTATTTTTAATCTTGGGTTTAAAAAATAATAAAATTTTCTTGACTTAACTGTTGTGGAAGTTAGCCATACATGATATGTAAATTAGAAGAGGTTGTGGAAGCGTCAATATTATAACTCTATGATAACAATTTAAAATTTGAAGACCTTGGAGCTTAATAATCACTTCCACTAGAATACATTTTATTAATTATTTTAAACCAAATAAAGTTTCAATGGAAGTGTTTCTTTTAATCCTCCATCTTTAAATATTAACATCCAAGTCTGAATTTAACATTGAATAAGAATTACAAATTTACTTAATTATATCCTTAAAGTTTTTGTTAAATGTGGCCAAATCTCTCTCATTATTTAAAAATATAATTATTCTACAACATTACAGATCCCACCAAACTTTTTTTCTAAAAACTATAGACATTTGCTTTCAATTTTAGGATCTTATTTGAAGGACAATTAGGTCCCAGGTGCAAAACCCAGGCATCTATTCTCTCTTCTATTTCTTTCTCATATCTTTCTGAATTATTTCAACAATTTCCATGATCACAACTACCACATAAATTTATAATTTCCAAATATCTAACTCTCTTCATGACATCTTTCCTTATGCACTTTCTTTATAATTCCAATTTGTATTTGATCTTTCTGCTTGGATATACTGCAATGACCTCAAAGAAAACATGTCTGAAACTCAACAACTTAGCATTCTCCCACACAAACTAGTCTTCCTCATATTGATTTATCTTTTATAAATAGGAATACAACCTATTCAGTTTCTCAAGCTGGGAAGTTCAGTGACAGGTGTTCCTTCTACACCCACCCTGCATTTAAATCAACACAAACTCCATAAGATAACCTAAAATATCTCTTAAATTCAGTCTTTCATTACAACATGATTCTCATAATTTTTATTATTTCTCCCCTGGAAAGAACTTCTTATCTGACCTTTCTAATACCAATATTTTCTGACATAGGTTCCTTTTCCATTTGAGTTATATTCCTCAAATAGAAATCTATAATGAAACCATTATCATCAACAACAAATCTCCATATTTGTTGTTCTGTTCAAACTCTGCCTAGCTTCCCAGTGATCACAAGGTACACAAATCAATCTTCATCTATATCCTGTCCAGTTACATTTCCTACTTCTCTCTCCTGTGTAGCTTATTTGCCAATGTTAATGAACTCTTTACTAAATCACACACACACAATCTCTATAACTAAGCTATTGCACATGCTTTTCGTTTGACCTAGAATTCCTTCTCTTTTCAAAGTATTGCTCATCCTGTAAGATCAAACTACAAGTCTACTTTCATTGTGAAGCCTTCCTTGAAATCTTCATCCACATTCCACCTGAACTTTGCTAATGCCTTTTTTTTATACAATTTTAGTGCTACGTTGACTCTTTGATTATACCATGAATTCCTTAAGTGCTGGAACTAAGTCTTAGTTAATATTGTATGTAGCACATAAACAATGTTGAACACTTAATGTTTTGTACAACATTATGAAGGGCAGTAGTACATGAACAGTTAAGGGAATTAGAATTTACTAGGGCCATTGGGGGGACAGAGGGTCTTTTAAAGATGACAAATGAACAATCTGGGGGCAGGAGGAGGCTTGTTGTTTTTATTTATACAGATTCATAGCTTACTAAATGTTTTGGTTACTTTACTATTGACTATAATTATCTCCCTTTTACCTAATGCAAAAATCAATCACTAACCTTGTAAGGCTGTAGTGTTCATTAATGAATTATAAATGTTTGATTTAATGAAAAGAGATAGCTCTACTGGCAAAGCTGTATGAGTTTAATATAATTCCATGGCTAGTAATTTTCTGATGTGGCTCAGACTCTTAAAAAATCCAAATATAGAATAGAGAGCTGGCACCCCCTGCCCCTGGTGTCCCTGGTGAATATTAACATTCATGAAGATAAAATACCAAACTCCCTGTTTGATTCTTCATCTGTTTTTAATTTTTCCTTCTTGTTAAACACTGTGTTTTCTGTCTATTTCTTCTCCCTTAGACTGACTGCATGACTTTCAATCATATCTTTCTCTTTGCTGTTGTGTTTCTACAAAAATTGATGTCTGTATGACCACTACCTTTTTTTGCAAGGCTGCACAAATTGCCTTATCTATTGCTCTTAGAGACAGCCAAGGTCAGGAATGCCTGCAAATTATCATTAAAAACATGAGGATTGGAGCCAGGAACAGGGCAAAATTTGGCAAATGAAGTATTGGATCATGAGGTGAATATTAATATGAGGAGTCTACAATGTGGCCTCTTACATAACATGTGAAATGGTGATCCGGTCTTCCAAGACTGTCTGCCCTGATTCTAATAAAACATCACATTTTCAACACACTTGCATTGATTTTTCATAAAAAATATTGTCTTCTGTCTCAGAAGCATACTAGCTAGTGGAACTCAGAAGTAACTTTTTTTCTACTGTATGAAGTGTCTGAAAGAAAATAGAACTCTTACATTTTTGTGGCATTCTCAGATAGAAGCATCACAAATTCAAAACACTGAGCTACTCAGTCTGCCCACTGGTGCTGCTTGTCTCTCTGGTCTTCAGTAGGAACCAGCTGGTAGGTATTCTGCCTGGCCTTCCTTAAAACTGCAGCCCCACTTTGATCTTTATATATTTTAATCAAACTGAAATCACCAAGTGATGGCAAATGCCTACCAAACATTGGGCATCATTTCTGTCTGTACCTCATCCTTTTATTAAGATTGGGCATCTTGGTTACTGTTACATATATAAATTCAGATTGGGATCTTGCTCTGGTCTTTAAGACTTGTCTAATTTAGGCTGCATCAACAGAAACCATAACTGGGTGACTTAAACAACAAATGTTTATGGAAGTTAAGGAGTCCTGGAGGTTGGAAATCCGAGATCATAGTTGCATTCTTGGTGAAGGCCCTCTTCCTGGTTTTAAGATAGTCACCTTCTTGCTCTATACTCATGTGACAGAGAGTGAGTGCTTGGTCTCTTCAGCCTCCTATAATGGAACCAATCTCACGATGGGGACTCCATCCTCATGATCTCGCCTAAACTTAATTACCCCCCATAAGGCCCCACCATATCCAAATACCATCATATTAGCAATTAAGGCTACAACATATGGATATGGGGCAGATACAAACATTCTGTCCATAGCAGGACTTGATTGGTGTTACATGTCATTCCTCACTTCTCTATTATGGAGGGACTGCCACTTGTGCCTTTTATTATTGTTTTATTTTAATGGTGTATCTAAGCCCTGTTCTGTAAATATCTTCTGTCACTCCTTGGGTTGCCTTTTCAATGTATTAGTGATGTCGTTCTGATTTTCCTCTAGTTCTTTGAATAGCTAGCTTCTATCAATCTGGTGGGTTTCACCTCAGATATAAAGTCCTCAGAAGGATCTTCGTTAATCATCTTTTTTAGGATCCTGTCAGTGAAACATTTTAAGGAGAAGTACAGTATGATCAGATGTACAGTTTTAGAAGATCATTCGTGCTATTGTGTGTAAATGATAGATAAGAGACCAGTTAACATATTCATAAAATATTCTTGAAGACATCTTGGTTGATCCTGGTTTAAGATTGTTGCGGCAGAGGGAAAAGAAGTAGAGATGGAGCCCAGATATATTTAACAGTGAAATCTGAGACTTGGTGGATTAAATGTGAGAGATTGCAATGGAGGGTGATAACATGACTGCCTCGTAAATTTCTGGCTTAAGTATTTGGGTGCCATTCAAAACCAAGCTCCAATTTTGCCATTCCCTGTTCAGCATTTTCAATACTTTCCAAAACCATTTAGGGTGAAATATAAAAATTTTAACTTAGTTCTCAGAAATGTTTCAAGATCTACTTCCTGGTGACATCTTAATCTCATCTCTTGTCACTTACTCACCAAATGGCTTCATAGAAGCCACTACAAATGACTCGCACTGCATGTGCAATCTGACCACATAGAAAACCTTGGTTTTCCTCACGCTCATGCTATTTCCCTTATGTCTTTCTATCCTGCCTAGAATATCCTTCATTTTCTTCTTCTTTAGTTAGCTAATTATCCTTGAATTTTTAGGCTTACATCAGTTGTTCTCTCCTCCGGGAAGATGATCACTCTTCCGGTATGATTTAGGTTTTTGAAGCACAATTTGCACAATCCTGCCATTCCATTCTATAATTGTAGGGAAATTACTATTTTATTGTTTCGGTTTTTAATTAGATTTCAAGTTCCATAAAGTCAGGGAACAGATTTCATGTGTACTTGAATTGTTAAGACTTAGCATGCTTGCCCTGGCTAGTGTTGTTCGGTGGTTAGATCATTGGCCTGTGCACCGAAGGGACTCAGGTTCAATTCTGGGTCAAGGTCACATACCTTGGTTGCAGGTTCAATCCCTGACCCCTGGTTGGGATGCATTGGGGAAGCAACCAATTGATGTTTCTCTCTTTTTCTCTCCCTCCCCTTCCATCTCTCCCTTCCATTCTCTCTAAAACACAATCCTCAAGTGAGAATTAACAAACAACAACAACAAAAAAGACTTAGCATACATTAGGTGTTCAATATACTATTTCATTGAATAGATGACTTAATGGATAGATTATTAAGCTCTTGATCAGAAAGATAAAACAAGATTTCATGGAATAATTGTATGGTTTTGAATTAGATTTCTCACTCTGGAATTGAGACAGGCACAGATATTGGCACAGATCAAGCAACAAGTATATATGTCCTGAGTTCCTGCGTGAATAAATGGTAAATGAGAAGGCAGGAATTCCAGTTGGAAAGAAGAGTTTGAGTAACAGCAGAGAAGCAGTATGGTACAGAATCTGTTTGACTAATTTGAGGAGTCCACTTTGGTTGAAGGTTAGGGTAATTGATGGAGATAATGGAAACCCAAAGGACTTCAGGTGGCAGGCTCCGCATTTTGATTTTGGGTTTGTTTATTTGTGTTCTATATCCTTGTATAACAGATTACATGATCTGGTGCTTTGAAGTCATCATTGGAAATTTGGCTCTAACTGAACTGGTGGTATCCAAGGAGATGATCTTGGGTAAATCCATTTCATTTTTGCTCTCTTTACAGAGTTTGATTTTGTTTTTCTGTGTCCTTGCAAATGACAGGTTCCCTTGCTTCCATTTCTATCCAAACTCATGTCCTTTGAGAAATATATATTTAAATTTGCAAGAAGATCATTCAAGTTTCTACCTATGAGCCCTTGAACAACAGAATAGAAAGCCCAAAGTACTGGTCTCAAATTCCTCCTGGGATTCAAGGTCTCTAGCCCATCATAGGTGCCGACTGTGGATACTCATATGGCATGCAAGGTCCTTCCTCTAAGAGTAAGCAAGAAGGGTGGGGGTAGTACTGAGTTATTGTTCAATAATTTAGTTATATATATCATTTAAAAAGCAAAGCAAAACAAAACAGTATTCAATTATTTTTTCTTTCTATTAAGACTGATGATTCTCCTTTTAAAGTAGATTAGAATATTCCTAACTTCAGGAACCAAGCCTAATTTGTACTTTGTAATCTGTTTATAGTACCTAATGATGTGTTACATTCCTAAACAAATACATTTCTAAAGTGATTTTTGTGAACTGGTATTTCCCTTAATTTACTCACATGTTGCAGTTATGAAGATTGTCACCAAACATTGACTATAAAAAAATAAACCCGTGTTTAAAAGGCTTTACTCATTATAATAGTGTATCATTTAAAGTTTATTCTAGCTTCCTATGTACACAGCCTAGTTAAGCATGATCATATCCAAGGGCTATCTCTATAGAACAGGCAGAAACATTAATGCTAAAATAAAGTACAACAAAGAATATTTTTTGTTTTGGTTATATTAGGCAGAGTTTGAAGAAAAGAGCTGAAATAGGAGTAAGCAATTTCAAGGCATTTTGATTACAATTGTTGGACAACAGAATAGAGAGAAAAACTTGGAATGCTGTACCCTCTCTCTCCATATCCTAGCTGGAACCCAGGGGACATTTGGGATTGGGGATTGAAATGCCCTGATGGATGAAGAGGCATCCTGTCAAGCTAGTTGGAACCAGACTGAATAAGGTCATTAAGGTTGACACTAACGGGAGAATTGAGTGATGATGGAGAAGCTGAAAAAGCAGGGGAGCATTTACCACACACAGCTGGTCATTGGTTCCAAAGAAAAATCAAGAGACTTGGCAAAAATTACTTGTTACTAAACATTTCTTAGGAACTAACCATTCTAGAGATTCATTAAAACTATCTATGCCCATAAATTGTTACATGTGTCATCTAAGCCATTCATTAACACAGAAATAAGACAGAGCGGGTGTTTAGAAAAATGCACAGACATTACACGAAGATCTATATTTTAACAAACAAGAGCTTGTCTTCTTTAAGATAGTTTAGAACTATCTATAAGCTATTTAATGAGATTTCTTTTTGCAGGAAACAAGTACAGTAAATCACTGCTTTCCTTCAGTTTTATCACCACGCATGTAAAATTTTAACCATCATGGAAGGAGAAAATCTCTGGTCCTAAAAACTCAACAAATGTCTTGTCCACAAACATAGGTAAATGGAAACTACAACCTTTCAATACCAACATTAGTCATGATTTGTTTTCTATTTGTTACAGACTCAACACGGGTAAGTGTAAGATGCTTCAAAGTATTTCTGTGCTTGTCATTTGCTTCGAGGACTAAGAGAGACAAGTTTGAAAGCAATATGTTCTGATCACGAAACAGCTGGAAGCGGCAGCAACCTGATACAGAGCAATCAGGAACTGAAGGTTTATTTTGAATGGGCGGCATTGTCCAACTGTGAGACAGTGAAGCTGAGAATAAGTGCAGACACAATCAATAGAGACTTCAGGGGTGAAGTTACTGAGAAGCTGTCTTGTTGCATGTCTTTCTGCTGCCACATTTGCACTGCACCCATAGATTGCAATACTGTCTGTGGAGAAGGAAACAATTCTTCAATTTATTTTTATTCTTAATGACAGCTTCTGAGCTGTCACTTGAAAATACAATGATAAAATGGCTCTTTCAGAAGTAAAAAGTATATTTCAAAGCTCCACTGTATATTGGACAGGTAAGAATGCCTCATCATTAAATGGTCTTTAATATACATTGCCTCTACAGTGTGCCATCTATTTTATTTACTTATTTATTTTTATTATTTTTTTATTATTGAGAGTAATGCAGATGTCCCTCCTTTATCCCCTCCCCCCCCACTTGCCACCCACCACCCGGTTCCTACCCCACCTTAGGCCTTCGGGAATACTATGCAGTTGTAAAAAAGAAGGATCATTGTCCAACCTTTGAGACAGCATGGATGGACCTGAAGAGTATTATGCTAAGTGAAATAAGCCAGTCAGAGAAAGACAAGTATCACATGATCTCACTTATATGTGGAATCTAATGAACACAATAAACTGATGAATAAAAAGAACTGGAGGCATGGAAACATGGAACAGACTGTCAAATGTCAGAGGGAAGGGGAGACAGGGAGAAGAAATTAACCAAAGAATGTATATGCATATATGCATTGCCCCTATTGCCTCTGTCATCTATTTTTATATCAGTTGTTCTCCCTTTTCTGTAGTTGTATAGCTGTGGGCAAAGTCATTACTTTTATCCTGGTCCCTACAATGTAATTATTATTATTTATTTATTTTAATCCTTATCCAAGGATATGTTTATTGATTTTCAGAGAGAGAGAGAGAGACTGAGAGAAAGAGAAACATCAATTGGTTGCTTCCCGTATGTACCCCGACCAGGGATTGAACCCAAAACCTAGGTATATGTGCTGACCTGGAATTGAACCTGTAACCTTTAGGTGTGTGGGATTACACTCCAACTGAGTCACCCAGACCTTTGTTAGTGTTATTATTTGATTGACATAGATCATAGAAGCTGCTCATTAAATATTGTTGAACAATCTATAATTGCAGCATTTAATATTTGGATACCACTTTAGGTGTTTGCAAAGCACTTTAACATAACTTATTTAATTAAACTTCACTGGAAAACAAATATATTGTCCAAATATGTGTTTTAGGCCTCCTTATTTTATAGCCATATTTCATGTATCACACACACCTGTCACAGATACATGAAGGCAGACACATGACTACGTCAGCAATGTTTCCCAAACTCATGCTTTGTGCTTTGCTTAGAGTTTCCTTCTGACTATAACTTAAAAAATAAAAACCTTCCTCCTCTTTATATTACAAGAAAGACCATTTGATGATTCGGAAATCTGTCCTTTTTTCTTTTTCTTTTTTGTCTCCTATAACTGTACAAGGCACTGATGGAGTCAGTTGCCACACGGAATACAAACATGAATAAGATGAAGTTTTTCACTTAGGTGAGATAAAAATTCATTTGCTTTCTTCACCTAATCCTTCCCAACTAGCACTCTCACTAGAGGATTTCAGTGAAGGGGGGGAGGCAAGGGCTGGGAGGGAAGAAGCCACTCATTTTAGAACCTTGGGAGGCAAGCTAAAGCCTGGGCAGGCTCAACCGTTTTTGGAACTGTTCTCATCTGCTTAGATGTACAGCACTCTTTGTCATCTGGTTGACTTTATATTGCAAAGGGCAGAGGCAAATTATTCAGATCAACATCAGTGGGTCAGAGTATTGAAATACTCCTCTAGCGACAATGCCAAGTTACTTTATTTGTTCATGAAGCACTTAAAAATGAGAAAGAACAGCAGGCTTTCAAGAGAGAACAGAGAAAGAGTTGGTCCACAAGGCTTTCATTACCAAAAGAGGGTGTTAAAATGCATAGAAATGTTAAATGTCTTTAAAAAAAATCAATGAATGACACTGCCAGTTACAGCTCATACAAGGGACTATACAAGGGAACGGTGCTAAAGTATATAAAGTATTCCAATTATTCCTGCTGAGTGTTAATGCCTTTGAAACTTTGGAAAAGAAACTGTCAAAGGAAGTAGAATATCAGTACCACCACCTACACACTCCAACAAAAATTATAATGTAGTTGTATGGAAGGAAGTACCTTCTGTGGAACATAGATTTTATAAAAAATGTATGTGCAATCCTGTAGGCTTAACAACTGTCAGATCTGACCAGGAGGCAAAAGAATAATACAATGTGTTGTTACCCATACAGCATTTTTTCTTCTATGGACTCCAGAGCAATGTATGGGTATAACTCAATCTTTTCATGCTGTCATTTAGACTCTTAACCAGTGTGCTATACCACATCTAGCAACCTGGAAAGTGACCAAGTCTCACTGTAGAAACTTTTAGGGATTTCATTTCTTGTTGTGAGCCTGGGAAACAAAAGGATAGTGGTCCCCAAACTTAGGCAACCCAGACACATGGGCAGCGGTCTACATAGAGTGTTGCTACATGTCCCAGCCCCAACACTGTTACACCCCCACTTACTGCTCTGTCAGGTAACAAAAAGCAGGACTTTAACTCAGTCATTTCTTTGGAAGGCCCAGTGTCTTTACTCAGAAAAGGCAGAGGGTTTATTCCCAAATGAAAATCTGGTGAAGAGGCTATATAAGACTTTCTAGCTTTATGCCAATATTTTATTAAAAATGGTTCTATTTAAATTATTTATAGCTCACATCAAGATTGTTACTTAAGGGTTGAGATACTCTACTAAAGAACCATTGGGTTCTTATGATATTAGGATTTGTGCAAGATAAAGCTCATTGTTGCCATGGGGACCAGTAAATAGTCTTGATCTGAGACACTAGTTTCTACTGCCAAGACCTGGGTGGAGACATGGTTCCCACAGACACTGTTTTCATAGACTAAAAATACAGTATGATTTCTATTAAAGGGCAAATAATAAAATCGTGGTAATGTAGCCTAAAGGGAACATACCCTATCATTTTCAGAACAATTAAGCAGTGAGCTTGCTATCCAATACTTGGAGATACTTGTATGCAATATTAATTATGTTCATACTCTTTCATGTCAAAGGTGGTGTCACAACCACAGCTTAATTTTTAATGCTGTTTCACACAGTCTTAAAAAAGAAATCATTTATGGGGATGGACACATTACAGACATATATTACTTCCTTTAAGGGTTATAATATAAACTTAGCACACTGGCATTAACTCTTTACAAAAGTTGTTTTGGTTTTCAAAATACTGTTCCAAATGGTTGTGATGAATATAAATTCTATGAATACTCCCTTTAAGACCTCTGGTCAAGAAATCTAAAGCTTCACAACATTTCCATGAAATTTATTGTTGAATAGCATGTCAACATAAATATAATCAATCCTTCAATTAATTTATAGGGTGCTGTAGAGTTGGCAAAATGATTTCACCACCAATCATTTTGCTTGATGTACTTCACAATCTTGTGAGGTAGACAGTACTAAAGATACATTACTAGTCTCCTTTCATATGATGGGATTGAGAATTAAAAAGGTTCAAATGCTGCCAAAATTACATCAATAACAATTGTGAGATTGAACACCAGGCTCCCAAATTAAAACTACTCTCTCTAGTTTATTGTGGTGCTAGGGAAAGGACATACTTTATCTCATGTAATTACTCTTATAAACTCTATCATTACATCATCAAGACACATGGATTTGGTTCTGAAACAATTAAAGCTAAAGTATCATCTGAATTATTGTCTGAAAATTCTGTTAAACTAAAAAGCAGTTCAATAAAATTTTCCAGTGGCTATGGCTGGGTATCCTCATGGTGCTATAAAGGGTATTTATTTTAAGAACATTTAACACATATTGAAAGGAACTAATTTTCAGTTCATTATAAATCCTGCCTAGATCAAGTTTTACTTATTTTTCCACTTAAAGGGTAGATTTCCTTCCTATTCTCATTGCCCTTCCCTTCCATGACCTCTTTTGGCTTGTCAGCCTTATTAAATTTATCATTGCACAATTTAACCCATATTTTTTCATTACTTTGATGGATGGCAAGGTAGAATAGTCAGGTTTAAAAAAATATGATTCCTCATACTGTCATTCTTTAAGGTATGTTCTTTAGGTAGAATATTTGCTGGGCTGTTTCCAGTTTCACATTGGTATAATTCATCAAGGGATCAACATTAAATAAGGCATGTGCATATTGATTGGGAGTTCTAAAGCACATGTTTGCCTCTTAGACATCACTCTTTTTCATGCTGGCTCATTCCTCCCTGGTCACCATTTATAAAAGCTGTCACTTGACTCGATAAGGAACTCATTTTATTCAACTGCCCTTTAGGAGAGACACCTGTTGGTTCCTATTCCCCAGGTCCCCAGAGTTAAGTGTTTCCTGTCTCTATCAGCTTCCTTATCATCTTACCTTTCCTGCCTATGAGCCGCCCCCAGGACCTTCCACAGTTTTTCTCCATAAGCTATAGAGTTGGCTTCGTATGTTTGCAACCAGAGAATCCTGCTTGCTACAGAAGAGTAACAAAAAAGTGTTGTAATTAGTGCTGTTTCCTCATTTGAGCAATAACCAAATAATTTTGTCATGAAGCATTCTTTATTATGGCAATATTATACTTTCCTCAAATTACTAACATTCATTTACTGTGAGAGTATACATTTTGCTTGAATCTCACAATATTTTTCACAGGCTGTGTTTACCCCATTGTAGGGAATGGAAGACAAGTGAAATTTATCTGTTTACAAAAGCTCCCTACAATCTTTATCTTTGGAGTAGTAGTTCCCAAACCATAGCAGACGCACTCATTTAGAAGGTACAGCATTGACCAGGCTCATTTAGGAGACAGAGAAACTTTAAGTACTGGTTGTCTAGGCAATTTCTCTAGGTCAAGCACAAAAGTCATTTAGCCTTTCTCCAAGGTAGGAATCTGTTTGCTTTGCTAATTAAACCACCCTAATCAGATAAGTAACGGCCCTTATCTGCAGTGAGGCAGGTAAGAAATCTATTCCAAAGTGGTGGATGAGTTGCTTTTCCCTCCTACCTGCTGTCTACTAATGTGAATCCTAGCATAACAGACACAACTTGGCAAAAGGTAAGTGTAGCAAAGTAAAAAACATATTCTTGGGGAGTTCATTTATTTCTGACAGACTCTAGGATTTCCTTCCCTCAAGTGAAGTGCCTTCCTCACTTTGAAATCTTGAGGAGCAGAAACTGTGACAAAGGGATGAGAATGGGTGGCTCTTACCACCATTGCCCCTTGAGGTTACTCATTATAGTATTTATCCCAATTCACACCTTGAGTGAGAATGAGTGGCTCTTACCACCATTGCCCCTAGCAGGGGTGGGCAAACTTTTTGACTCGAGGGCCACAATGGGTTCTTAAACTGGACTGGAGGGCCGGAACAAAAGCATGGATGGAGTGTTTGTGTGAACTAATATAAATTCAAAGTAAACATCATTACATAAAAGGGTACGGTCTTTTTTTTTTTTTTTAGTTTTATTCATTTCAAACGGCCGGATCCAGCCCGCAGGCCATAGTTTGCCCACGGCTGCCCTAGAGGTTAAAGGTTAATTTATCTCTCCTGCTTCTGTGAATTTCTGGTAAGCACAGTTCCCTGGAAGTTCATGTTCAGTCTAAAACAGATAGTGAACACAAGCATAATCATATCCACTCTTTATCAATTGCATATATCTTCCCTTCTCCTTCTTAACATGTTAAAGGAGAGATGATGAGAACTTATGGGAAAATAAACATTCTTATTTTATCTAATCCAGTCTGCCTCTCCTCCTGTGTTCTCTGTTCAGTAATTATTAACTCAGTTTTGGGGACAAGTTTTCTAACTAGTCTCTATGCCTACTGCCTGGAGTTCTTCCTATTTCTTCTCCGCATGGCCTCCAATATGATCTTTACCAAGCTTGAATCTGATTGTATCAGTCCCTTGACTGATCTTTCAGTGGCTCCCTAGAGCTTTGTGGTTACTCTCAAATTCCCTAGGTTGGTACAAGCTCCTTCATGATTTGCCACCTGCCTGCTTCTTCTGGCTCATCTTCCATCCCTGTCCCATAGGGATGCTCTGGTCATATAAAAAAATTGCCTCTGTCCTCAAGGATTTCACAGCTGTCGTTCTCTCTACTTAAAACCTTAGATTTTTCTTTCTACTTATTTGATTCTCATTCTTCAAGACCAAGTTCTTAAAAAGAAACCCTCTCACCTCTTAATGATGAAGATGTTTTTTCCTCTAGAGCACTCTTAGTGGCTCTTTTAACACCTGTCATGTAAGATTACCCTTATTGGTTATGGCTCTGTGTCTCCCACTAGATGTAAAGCTGTGAGGGGAAAGAGTGTGCCCCTTTGTCTTTACTTGCCCCGGTACCTAGATGTGTTCATGAAGGTAGAGAGCAACCAAACTTGCCTTTGGAATTAAAGAAGTGAAATGAGTCAGTCAAGCAAGTAGGTAGATGATGTAAAAAAAATATCTAAAGTTGGCCAGGAAGGCAGACTTGCAAAGCATAGTTCCCCACAAACAGCTCTTTGTGGCTACCTGTCTCCTTTTGCAAGTTCATCTCCAATCTTTCCATCCTGATGACACACTTTTCAAGCCCAGGCTGCTGATCATAAACTCTCTCCAGCACTCTAGGAGAGGCTCATTTCCCTCTGTAATAAGCATATATTGGGCATCATGTACTCTTGCTTAACCAAGCTATATTATTTCCCTGAACCAATTCACTCAAAATTTCCTTCTCTTCTGATATGTTTTTCCGAATGAATTAGAAAAGAGTAAATTCCTACTAGTGCCCTTGTATCTAAATATGCAACTCAGCAACCAGTCCTTTCACTCCAACTTTGGGCAGCTCCATCATTTCACTCGGCCATGGCATACATTGGAAAGAATGGGAGGTCCAGGATGAGAGACCTGAGTGGGAACCCAGTCTCCCCACTTTCTACCAGTCATGTACGGTGTGTTACCTTTCTTTATAAGGCTTAGGATTTTTTCCAGAAAGTTGTGGATTATAATATTCTCCATGTACAGTTTAGTATTAACCTTTGCCAGATAGACAGCAAATTCTCTGTAGATCAATAGTAATCATGTATGATCATAATTTATGTTTCAATGGATATTGGATACGTTGAATTTCATTTAGCTTTATACTCCTATGTCATAGAGTTTTCAATATGTAAGTCAAATGAAATAGAGTATGTGAGTAGTAGATAGTAAAAAGGTATTTTATTGCTGTTACAATAACATTAATGTATATATTGATGTCAATATTGAGATTATTTGATTTCTTGATTGGGAAGGTTCTATTATTGCCCTTAAAATATAATTGCAGACATAAATATGAAAAACAGCAAAGGATTTAGGCCTGGGCATTTGCCTATATTGTCCTCCCCTTTGTTCATTTACTGCATCCTTTTTTTGCCATTATTTACAGAGGATTCTATAGCCCCCTGTTGGAGTTCTCTGTGTTTTTGTTTTTGCTCCTGTCTGGCCCACATCATCATTTAGAAAACTTAATTAGACTGACTTCTCTGGTTTACTAAGTTCAATCCCCATGGTTTAGTAATTGTGTAAACCTTTCTTTTTTTATTCTGATTATTCTCCATTTGCCTCCCTAGATCCATTGTTCCCTGTTCTATATCTTGCTCAGTGGCTTGGGAAATTGACTTCAAGAACACAACCACCTGGATTTCCTTGCCCTCTGGCTCAGTCAATGGGAAGCACTGGGAAGACGTTGAAGGCTGGGAGAAGAGGTAGATTGGACTAGTTCCTCCTGCCACCAGCTCATTACCTGCCTGGCCATAGTTCTGGCAGGGGCTGCTCTCACGACCACACCTTCTGTTGGACAGACCCACACACATAGCTCTATCGCTCATTAGGATTCATTAACACTATTCCTTACCCTTATCTTTTTACGTTTAGGGGTGGTAGAAGCTTCCTGATATCAAAGTTCCTGAGTGCCCCATATATTGTTTTTGGTCCTTTGAGCCTGCCACAACATCTATAAAAAGTTCCTTCACAAAATTATTTTCAGTAAAATCTTTCCTGTTGGGATCTGCTTAATTCATTTCATTATATCCGTAGCACCAGGAAAAAGATTTGCTTATTGGGATTTGGCTCAAAGACTTACAATGGGTGAGGGGAAGAGATTACTCACTAAGTGATGAAATGGAGTTCTACAGTGGCAATTTTATAAATGCCCAATTATAAGTGGCTGGTCAATTAATGGTTGAATCATTCAAATGTTTATTGAAATATAGAATTAGTCAGGCAGTGGAGATAAGAGATAAAACATAGCCAATGTCCTTAGTAATTTACATTTCAGTATAGAATAAAGATGCATAACTCAATATTTAAAATGTAGCAACAGTAAATGCCCATTGCTAAGAGAACCCAGAGGAGGAAAACCCAATTTAATCGAACTCTTGTAGATGAAACCAAAAGATGAGGTGGAGGAAAGGTGATTATTTGAGTTGAGCGCAAAGCATGCCTTGATTTATCTTCCCTCACCATCTCTCCTGTTGCAGCCTTGGTGATCAGAGCCTAGTCCAAGCACCACCTGTTTTCTCCTGGACTGCTGCAAAGGGCCTGCTACAAAGTAGCAGATGATCTATGCTTTCCATTCCCCAATCCATTTTCTACATTGAGCTCAGAATATTCAAATGCAAATCTGAAATAACTATCTGTTTAAAAATATCTAATAACTTCCAACTTAGATTTTCTAATTTCCAGTCTATAAGGTCTTTAGGATAAAGAAAAACTATGCCTAATAAGTCTTTACTTGGACTGGTTTCTGACCTTATTGCCAACTTTACCTATGGCTACTCACGCATTCTTTCTTTTTAAAAAAATATAATTTTATTTATTTCAGAGAGGAAAGAAGAGGGAGAGAGAAACAGAAACGTCAATAATGAGAATCACTGATTGGCTGCCTCCTGTATGCCTCCCATTGGGGACCAAGACACAACCTGGGCATGTGCCCTGACTGGGAATTGAGCTGTGACCTCCTGGTTCATAGGTTGATGCTCAACCACTGAGCAACACCAGCCAGGCACCCTTTCTCTCTTTTAGTTTTAACCTATATAACCTTCTTTTCGTTCCTTGAAACATGTTATTATTATCTTCCCACTGCAAGATCTTTGCACATGCCGTTCCAACATTAACGTTCCTCTGAACCTCCTGCCATTTATCTTAGTAACTTTTATTCAAACTTTAAGCATTAGCTCAAAAATCACTTCCTTGAGGAAGCTACCTCTGAAAATTGCCAGGCCAGGCAAGGCTTCCCAATATATGCTTCATAAAACCATATAGTTACTCATTATAGTATTTATCCCAATTCACACCTTGAGCACTGGTATGATTGCCACCTGTTCACCATCCTATCTCTTGCGTTAGTGGTTCTCAACCTGTGGGTCGCGACCCCTTTGGCAGTCGGACGACCCTTTCACAGGGTCGCCTAAGACCATCCTGCATATCAGATATTTACATTATGATTCATAACAGTAGCAACATTACAGTTATGAAGTAGCAATGAAAATAATTTTATGGTTGGGTCACAACATGAGGAACTGTATTTAAAGGGCCAGAAGGTTGAGAACCACTGCTTAGATCCAGTGCTGCACAAATGGTAAGAACTCAATAAATAATTTTTGAATAAATTTGTGGAAGAATATGAAAAAGATCCAGTCTGAGGAAGCTTTGGGCATGAGGGGAATGTGCGCATAATTTGGAGTGATGAACACTGAGACTGGGAGAGGACTACAAAAGCCAGATCCTGAAAGATCTTAGATGCACAATAAATTTGGACTTACTCTTGAGTGTGATTAGCAACTATTATATTTTTCTGTTTTATGTGTGGACTTTTTCAGGTTGAAAGAATAAATTGGTGCAGCAAGAAGCGGAAGTCAATCAGATGACTTTAGAAGCAAATGCAATTACCTGGCAGAGAGATATTAAGAGCATACACTAAAGTAATGTTTCTCAACTGCTGCATATCATAATCACCTACATCACATAAAGCTCACAGAGGGCCAGACTCCCTGGAGTAGGATAGGACATAAACTTCCACCTTTATATATTATCAAGTTCCCCAGGAGATTCTGCTACTCATACATTTTAGAACCACTGAAGTAAAGTTAAGGCAGTGAGATGTAAACTTGACGATAAAGTTGAATGATTAGATATGGGGGAGGGGCACAAGTGAGGAATCCACATTAACTTTCAGGTTATTGGGTACAAGGACCAGTTCTGCCATTGCCAAAGATGGGGAGAGGTTATTAGCTCTGCATCTTCATTATTGGGCTGAAAGTCAACTGCATTCTCCTCATTTTATTGGTGTCTGTTTTGTAGAAACTGTATCCCAGTAGGTCAGTGCAAAGTTGGAGCCAGATTTCCCGCCTGACCTGACAGAAGAGATTATAACAGAACTCAGATTTTCTAATTTCCAGTTTATAAGTTATTAAAAATCACAAGTGATAATTTAAATGCATCTTAGAACATATATTTTTCCCTCTACGTATTAAGATTTTTAAAAATTTTGTTAGTGTATTTGCCCATTTGTTGCCAAATCACTTGTGATTCATAGAAGTTTAGTATTGACACCCAAACTCTGGATATTAAATATTGAGAAAGATCAACTGAGAAAGTGTTTGTTCATCATCTAAATTTGAAGAACTGCCACCCACAGACTTGCATGGTGCTAATATTTGCTGAGTTTTAATGTAACATTAAAACATTTTTTAAAATGTGTGTTGCAGATTTAATATTAATTTGACATCATTTTAATGCCCAGAGAATGGTGGTTTTCCTGGGATTGGACTTTAATATTAAATATAAGATTGGGTAATAGCCAGGAGCAGGAATCAGGTAAGATCCAAAAGATGCAATGGTCTGTTTTGTTAATATTCCCATGTCTAATTTTACTACACAGGATAATTTACCCTAACTATATTTTAAGTGAATTATTAAAATATTCCTTCATTTGTCACAAATGAGAGACAACCTGGAATAGTAGAAAAGGCTTGGGTTCTAGTCTAGACCCTCATAGCCAACTCTAGGACCTTGGGCTAATCACATAACCTTCTTTGCAAGTCAGTTCCCTCATTTTTAATATAATGGGAATGACTAGGCTCTAAAATCCCTTTTGTTTTAACCACTCTGTGATTCCAGGTTCTATCAAATGAGCATCTCTATAGTTTTTAATAGAAATGTGATTTAATTTGTGAACATCTGTTACAGTCTATAACATATTTTGCCAAGTACTTGACCTTAATTTGCTATAGACATCAGATGTTCCTTCACAGAGTATACTCTGTATTTTACTGAGGGAACATCAATTAGGCTTGTGTCTTGAGTAGTGTCAATCTGACTCAAAAAGATGCCAATTTGTTAACATTGTCATTAAATGACTTCTTAATTAAGGTTGTCAATACCACCAATGATAGTTTAGTGCTATTTTAGCATTAGAAATTACATTAGCGTCTCATTTACATATTTAATTTTATACTCTTGCAAAATAAAAGTCTTTCTGTTAAAGGCAGCAAACTTTTTTCCAAATAAACATTGATTCAAAAATAATTCTGTTGCATGCATATTAACACACTAATGAAATATACTGCTGTTTCATTTCTATTAATAAATAATTTTTCCATTACTAGTTGTTACTATAACTTGCTTTTTTCCATGGGAAATTTTTATTTTTATGGATTCCTAGCTATAAGAAGAGTTTACTTGGGCAATACATTTTCCTCAATTTCCACATACTTGAAATTAAGGAAATATAAATATTTTTTTCAATATTTGCCTTCACAATTTGCAAAGAATATAGATCATGAAAAGAAAAAAAAATGCCTCCTTCTGTGGTTAGTTATTAAGCCAAGGCAAATCTTTGATTACAAGAGGAAAAAAGATAACAAACAAAAAAGCAAGCAAAAAACCCATCAGACTCTGCACTTCTGTGCTTGGTCTCTGTGAGTCTCCATTTTCCAATCTGTGGATGAAGGTGAGGAAGGGAGGGTGAAAGGGCGAGGACTACGCCCTCCATCTTGCCCCAGGGTAAGGGCTACGCCCTCCATCTTACCTTGGCCATGTGCTCGGCAAGGCTTCTTCCCGGAAGCCCAAGCCTCTGCTAGCCACACCCAGGACTTCTTTAAACTAACCAATGACAATCAAGGGAAGTCGCCATAGATATGACCACATCCTGTGTAACAAGACACCGACTTGCGCCTGGCCAATCGGCAGGGCCCACAGTCCTTTCTCCTCCCCTTACTCCAACCCCCTATAAAACCTCTCTCCACACAGAGTTCTCTCTCTCTGCTTCCTGCCGCTGCGTTGGCGAGGTGGATGAGCCGAGCTAGCTCAAATAAAGACTCTTATGCTTTTGCATCGGACATGGCTGGCTCCCTGGTGTGGTTTCTTGGGGATCTTAAAATCTGGGCATAACAGAGGGAATAGTAATCATCTTGTGAAATGTACTGAAAATTATGCGAGATGACAACAGTATTGATAGTTACTGTTAGTAATATGATTAATTTAATATGCAGAATAAAGGTACATGTAAGAGGGTTCCCTAGGCTCAGGCTATGTTATGATTGCATATTAGAAACATATTTGTTTTATCTCCTGCTCTTTCCTTTATAATGAGTCAGACGTGTCAGTAAGCAAAGTGGGCTTTCTATCAGCTGTCTTACTTCTGTTTCCAGGTCTGTATTGTTGGTCATACTTGGTCATATATTTTCAGCTTCTGGGGATCAAGTGTTGATTTTCCCTCCCAATATAATTAAACTTTTTTAAATGAGTTTTTTGTTGTGGCTTTTTTTATAATGTCCCGATTTCTTAGAATCCTTTGATTATTCCATAAAGAAAACTTAAAAGTACCATCAAATATGTATGCTTACAAGAAATAAATACTTTTAATATTTTGCAAAATAAGTTCTAGAAAGCATATGGAGGTATGTATTACCTTTCTCTTGTTCTTTTCCCTACTGTACCACTGTCTGCCCTAGTCCCTAGCTCAGGCCAATCTCTGACCTTAGCCTGCCTGCATTGGCTACCACTTGGGGTCTTCTCTTCCATGGAGCTGTTTCTGTGATGTTAGTGCTTAGTGAGTCCAGGTACCTCATGGAGAGGAGTAGAGACAAGCGAGAGAGAAGGGGACCAAAAATATCCCTTTGCACTGTACTTTTTAAAAGTACAAAATGTCTTAAAGATGACCTCTTAAAGGCTCATTATATCACTCTGTGGTCTGGCTGTGGCAGAAACTGCTATCTCCATGGTAAAGACATTGAAACTCGTAAGGGTTAAATGGGCTGTTCAAGGTCATGCAGCTTGGAAGCATCCCAAGTCAGTTTTAGTCTGTATCTGTGAAGGCAGCTCTAGGATTCTTTCCACTTGTTCATTCCAACATCTCTATTTTGGGACTATTATCAGGAGTCCCTGCCCTCGCCTCTGGGAAATCCCGCATTCACTCAAGGGCTTCCTGGGGGGGGGGCTCTGATTACGAAAAAAGGAGAAACCCGAAAGCTTTGCTCTGATGATAAATGAGAATGTAACAGCCTATTAAAATAAGATGTAAGAATTTAGGAGGATGTGTATCTTCTCAAAAGCAGAGTAATTAATACTGCCAGAAGCTTCCCCCACAGCAGGCATGAGAAGAATAATAGCAGTAGGCAAGTCATTCGGTTTCTATAGCGGTGAATCCAGAGGAAAAGGATGGGGTTGGTACATTATCAATATTCACTGATTTTCATGCCATAAAAATAACATAGTACTAATTGTGGAGGACAAGATACTAAAACCCTTTTGAGAATTGCAGTGACAGAGGTATGAGTTTGGACTTTGGACCAGAGACTTTAATGGCTCTGGATTCAGACCGACTAGAGCTCCTTGTAAGACTATGGCTAAAATAAGATGAAATAAGATACAAAATTTTTTGCACAGTATCGTGTATATGTGTTAAAAACAATTGGATGGCTGGTTCTTATGCAGTAGATGAATGAGAACAAAGTGATGAGAAAACGCCCTTGGATTTCAAGGAAATAAAAATTAATAGTTCAGAACAGTAAAAATTAATTATTTTATCAGTAAATCAGCCAGCCTCATATTTTAGAATTTTTCCTTGTATAAAGGTGGTCCTAAGTATCAGATTATATTATAATCCTTTGGTAATTAAATAAGAAAATATAAAGGCCTACTTCAGGCCAATGAAGTCTGAATCTCTAAGGGTGGGTTCTGGGTGGTTGTTTTTGAAAGCCTTCATGGAGACCCAAACATGGCCACCGTTGATAAACACTCATCAGTAACACCAAGTGTCTTGGGTAACAACCATGGAAAGCTTCCTGTGGGTATCTATTTCAGGGTCAATGATAATGGCCCATTGGTTCGTGCCCTCCTTTCCTTTACGTGATGGCTCGATTCACAATCCTTCAGTTTTCTGAAGAGGAGCTGAAGCAGACACAGCAGCCTGCAGTGTCCCTTGCAATGGTAAGTGAGGAGTAAGAAGTAATGTGAGGACTGACTGGTCCAGAGCGTATGTCTTGCAGCTGGAGGGAGGAAACCAATGTAGAGGCTTCTAACTGTTTGATTACAAGTTGCGGTGACTGTTTCTTGATTTTTTCCTTATTACTCCAGCCTTTCCTGTCTTTTTTCTTTCACTTTCTCTTCTCAGGAAAAAAAAATGTACTTGCTTGAGGATAAGAAAGTTAAGCTGGCATAAGAAAGTTAAGCTGACATGGATTTTATGTCACCTAGTTTTACCAGCTCCACTTTGATTTTTGGATTCATAACCATTTTGAAATGGCTATAGTCTCCAATGATTATTCTACAACTGTCTATTTCTCCCTCCAATTTTGGCCATTTTTACTTCATATCTTTTGATGATCTGTCATTAGGTGTATACATGTTTAATTGTTATATCTTTTTGCTGTGTGGAAACTTTTAATATATATAGTGTCCTTCTTTATCTCTTGTCGTCTTTTATGATTTAAAGTCCATTTTGCTGAAATCAATATAGCCATCCATACTCTCTCTGGTTACTGTTTGCATGGAATATCTTTTCCCTTCCTTTTGCTGTCAATCTATTTGTTTCTTTGGATCTAAAGTGAGTGTCTTATACACCACATATGGTTGGACCATTTTTTTATGTCTATTCTGCTAATCTTTATATTGGATAGTTTAATTCATTTACATTTAAAGTAATTATTGATAAGGAAGAATTTACTTCTGTCAATTTGCCATTTGTTTTCTCTATACCTTAAAGCTTTTCTGTCTCTCATTTTCTGCATTACTGTTTTCTTTGGTGTTTAGTTGACTTTTTCATATTGAAGTGTTTAAATTCCTTTCTCATTTTCTTTTGTTTATATTCTGTAGCTATTTTCCTCATGGTTACCATGGGGATTGCATTTAACGTTCTAAAGTTATAACACACTATTTTGAATTTATACCAGCTTAACTTCAATATCATACAAAATGTCTGTTACTCTACAGCTTCATCCCTACTCCTTTTGGTTGTTGGTGCCATGAAATTATGTTTTTATGCATTGCATGTCCAAAAACATAACCTAATAATTATTTTAAATCCATCAGTCTCATAAACTATGTAGAAATCAAAATTTGGCATTCCACATCAAGATTGGAATATTACTAGATTTTAGACTAATAATTGTCTTTTTAAAATGCATTAGTATTATAAATCATATAGAAAACAAAAAGTCGGGTTATAAACTGCACAATTGTTGCTGCAGTAATACTTAGGAGAAGGTTAACTATGAAGTACTTGAGGACACTAGAGACTACTAACAGGTCACTGTATATCCAGGCTTGGCGTTTGAGAGAGAGCCAAAGTAATGGAGACACACCAGATAAAGCAGAGTGTGGTTAGAATGGCAAGATAAGTTAGTCAAGGGCAAGATTCCAGTGGAGGAGTGTTCACTGCCAGACTTTAGCCAGGTTTTATCTTTAATGAATATCCTACGTTCAGAGTTTAGTAGGATTTCTACAGGTTTGACTGAATGAATTATCTTCTGACTCAACCTACATTAATCATATTTCACATACGTTTGAGTCTCTGAGAAAACAATGGTTTTAATTGGTAATATATTATACTTTCTATTTTAAAAAAATATGAAAGTACTTGGGCAGCAGTGATATGTTTCTCAATAATAATAATAATTTTAAATGTGTACTAGAAATAAAATGGTAGGGGCTATATTTAAAATCCTATAAAATAAGAACAATTCATATCCTTATTTTACAGATGAAGAGCATGACACTTAGTTTAATAACTTGGGTTCAAATTCAGGTTCCATAGCTCCAGATCCCAGTCCCTCACACAGTGATTTAAAATAATAATACTAAGTTTTTAAAAACAACATTACTGATGCCTGGATCCAACCCCAGAGATTTGGTTTTAATTGCCTCAAATGAAGCTCAGGCATTGATCCTGAAAGTTCCCTGGCAACTCTCACTGCAGCAGGAGATGCAAACCATTGCTTTAAACCTTGCTGCTTCTATTTGGAAGAGGACATCACATCCTACAATCTCAATGGCTCCCCCTGGAGTTCAACACAGATAGTGCCCATAGAATTTTGCAGTGTGGCAGCTTTGCTTCAACACGAATTCATTCTCTGAAAAAGCCTTCAAATCCAAAACGTTTAATATGTATAATTAATTAGAATCCTTTGTTTGTATTAAAGCCATCAGAGTCTGAAATGTGTTTTAACTCTTTTAGGATTATATGATCATTTAAAAAAATTCTTTATTGTTTAAAGTATTACATATGTCTCCTTTTTCACCCATTGACCTCTCCCCGGCCACTCCCACCCCCCAGCCTTTGCCCTCCCCCGCTAGTGTCTGTGTCCATAGGTTATGCTTATATTCAAGCATACAAGAGACAGAGGTAGGCTGAAAGTCTAGACAGAGCGGTCTGTGTTGTGATCCTGGGAAGGCCTTGTGTCACCCTGAGATGCCATCTTGCAGATTCCCAAAGGAGGCGGAGGGGAGAAAACCAGAGCAATGCAAATGTTAGCTTTTGTGGAAAGAGACTGGGCCCTCGTGACAGACTGTTGAGTCTAGTGCCCGATACTTGACTAGCTGTGTGACCTTGGCTAAAATAATGAGCTTCTCTGAATTTAAACTTGCTCTTCTAAGAGAAAAGTGGTCATACTTCTGACACAGAGTTTACGTGTACTCTTACATGTGAAAGTGCCTAGCTCTGAGCCTCTTTACTGATTCCTCCTCCACGTTGGCCTTGAACGAAAGACCACGGTAGTGAAAGCAGCGTGTCCGGGAATGGCAGCCACGGTGGTGGCAAGTCAAAGAGAGGGTGAACATAAGGTGAAGTGGGCACAGAGCACGGGTGCACTTGAAGGCTCCATTACAGTCACAGTCACACACAATCCATTCTACTTGTTTGCACCATTGTAGTGCTGCAGCCTCTTTCTAACCCGCCTGGGAATAATTCGGCTTGCCCTGCTTTCAGCAGGATCAGCGGGATACTCTGTGTGGCCTCCTCAGAAAGAGCATGGGCTACAGTCATCTCATTTTCGAATGCTGCTGCCAGAGTTTTCATTTAATTAAGAAAGCTGACCTTTAGAAAGAGAGTTCATTCCCACCCCCTTCCTTCAGCTAAGCTTGCTATGATCCTTATGGAAGCTGAAAATCTGGTGGTAAAGGGGGCCAAGTTTTCACTGATAAGGCTAACACATTGTTCCTCTCCTTACAAAGAAATTAAACAGGCATAATTATAGATGCAGATGCCAAAACCCCTTTCAGAGAAATCTGACCTCAAGTGGATGAGGAGGTGAGAACAGTAGGAAACAAAAGATAAGCCCTGGAGGAATGTATATCAAAAAGAATATCTCATATACCGAAGAATGGACGCCCCGAGAGCACATGTCCTTGTAATTAGCCTTTATCCAAAGCAAATTAAAGTCAGATTCTTCCTCAATCCTTTAAACCTCTGGATCTGGAGAAATAGCTACTTCAAGCCTCTGTTGTGCACAGCATTTGCAGTGTTCTTATGACAGAATGGCCGCGTGAGCCAGTGAGAAAGGCTGAGGTGGCGGGTTAGGACCATAGCACTGCATGCTTTGCGTTTGCTGATGGTTGATGATGTTGGCTCCACAAGATTAGCAAGCAGATGGGGACTCTCAGGCAGTGGTGGAGTCTGGAGAGTAATCTGGCATTTGCTCTGCCCAGGATTTATCTATAAATGCCCATGAGTCAGTCTCTGCTTAGGAGAATTCATGAGCATCTGCCCTAAGTATAAGCCACTGCTGCTGTGTTTGGGTTCTTTTTGCTCGGTGCCTTTTCCTCTTTCTCTTAGGGAACATGTTTTGTCTGGTCTTTATGGAGACTGTTCACCTGGATGGAATGTTGTTACTAAAATAAAGCTGACTCTCAATCAAGTCTTGACTGATGTCTCAATAAATTCACGGTTGTCATTAAGTGCATAATGCCACACGGATGACAGCTCACTGGGGTGATGATGGATTCATGCCACTGGAGTAAGTAGCAATGAATCTCTTCTAAGTTTCAGCCAATTGGAAAGCAAGTTTTCTCTACTCAGCTATCATTGGTTTATTGACCGATTGCATAAAACCATCTGATGTCCACTGTGCAGTTTCCCAAGAAACTCTGACGTTTGTGTCTCTGACTGTGAGCCTTTATTCCTGTCCTCCAACAGCAACAAGTGAGTATTAGGGGAAGAAGAGGGGTGTTTGATTCCCTTATTTTAAAGGTTTGGTTGTAAAATATCATTAAGTACAAGATGGTGCAAAGAGGCAAACAAAGTATGAATGGGATCTCTGAATACATGCTCCTAGGTAAGTCCTAAATCACATGATTACAGCCCCTGGATTTCTCTGTCAGGGTTATATAGACAGTAAATTAGCACTACTTTCCCAGGTATATTTCCACTGAGTGAAAAGAGAGAATATGTCTCCTGTTATTAACCTAATAGCCTCTCTCCAGGTGTTGGTATCATTTTAAATGAAGAAAAGGTCAAAGAACTATGAGACAATAAAGAATGCCATACGTACAGCATCTCTTTCTACCTTTCCTGCCCTTGGATATTTCCAATTCATTATGAATGAATTAACTGGAAGTCACAAAATTTTCCATGCACATAAATTAACTCAAGAAAAGAAGTGCTATAAACAAAATTGTTTTTGTGTACCTATTAATATCTACTGCTACATGCAAACACACACACACACACACACACACACACACACACACACACACACACGTGCATATGTTCTAATTCTACCTCAAAAATAAAAGTAACTTTTTGAACTGTAAACTCTAGTATATGAAATATCCCTTCATAACTCAGCTCATTATACACTGTAAGTGACATTTGAGGCCAAACAGCAATCCTTATAGCATTCTAATCCTTTCTTATAATAGCAGTGGTATGAGAGTCCAACTACTTTTATTTGAGTTGGCATTCCATTTAAATGTATTCTCACACATGACAATAACAGTGATTGCATACATCACAGTATAAATAAAATCCATCCACAAAGGGGGTACAAGGTGGGGGTGTGTATGTTCTTTATAAAGGGATGTGGGGAGAAATCCTATAAAGGCTTTAACTTCTATTTTTAGCATGACAGATAGTCTCTGATAGAAGGATTTTTCTTCTTTATTTTTTTACCTATCACTTTTTCAGATATTAACAACATCTGCAATAATTTCTCCAGTTGATATTATGATCCATATGGCAGATTGAACACAATACCTGTGGGTTGCCTAAATCCTCCTGGGGAAAAGCAGTTTTGCATACACCTCCTTATATATCATCCTAGGTCTTATTTCTTTTTCCAGATAACAGATCTGGGAAGCTAAATGAAGCTGGAAGCTATCACTGCCGTCCTGAACTAGTGACACTGGACTCCTCCCCAGGGAACCAGCTGCATCTACTTAAAATACACTTTTAGGTGAATGTGTGGGACATCTTTGCCAAATTGAAGGGTTCTTACTAGGATGCAGTGGTGCCTTCACAACAGAATATTGGCCTTGAATGTGCAGGACAAAATCGAGGTTTGTGCAGCATTGTAAATGGGGGTTGGGAAGATCTAACATGGAGATACAGTGACACCTTTTTTCCAGCACCCTACTGTTGTCTAACTAATGCTATCTGGGGGAGAGGCAGGTGCTAGAGGGGCTATGCTTTCCTTTCTTGGTAATGGCTGGGTGCGACTTTGAGTATGTTATGTACGTGGAAACACAGCTGTAAATCCGATTCTAAAGTAAACTCCCCTTTATTAATTTGTGAAATAGAAATCCGAATTATTCATTTATAAATATTCCATTTTCAATCTTCCTTCTTTTCTCTCTTCTTTGTTACTTAAAAAAAGGAAACTGTGGCATCATCTATCTTAATCTCATACCTGTTGTTCCTCTTGGCAGAGAAAGATAGAGAGATAGTGAGAAAGTGAGATAGGGAGAGTGAGAGCAAGAGAGAGAGAGAGATCAGTGGCAGAATGTCAGGTGTGGAATATGATACTGAGACCTCTTTAGTGACAAGGAGAGAGGAAGAAAGATAGAGATATGGTCAAAGGGACTAAGGACAATAATAGGGTAGAATAGAGCAGAAAAGATGGCATATATTTGTGTGTGTGTGTATGTATGTTACTTTCCCCTAGCAAGTTTCAATCAAATGGTTGGCAGGTGTTACCTTTAATGTTGTGCTATAAAACACATTCATTTTTCTGAAAAAAAATAAATAACTGTAAAATGCATTCATGGACCTTGTAAAAGCAAGAAGCACTTGTTGCCACATCTTGCTGAGATTTCTGTCACAGCACTTCAGTAGTAGTGTGCTATATGTGTGGTTGCCTATTTTCTCCTTAGGCCACTGGAGTGAGTGACCTATGGCTTACTAATCTCTAGTTTTCCAGATTCAGTGCAGAGCCTGGTACAAAATAATCACCTAAAATGTTTATTGAATTGTCTGTTTGAAAATTGGGTCAAAATAAGTTGTTCCTCTAGAACTCCGTAGATAAAAGCATTGATCAAGACCCCAGGATTCAAATGGTTGGGGCTACCCCCTAACAGGGGTCTTGCATTTGATGAAAATGTTTTCTGTACGGTTGGGCGGGGGCAGGGAGGTGAGAAGAAATGTACTTGTTATTCAGGGTAAGGAAATAGAAGCAAAACATTAAAGAGAAAGTGCAAGAATTTGTGCAGAAAGAGAGGACATCTAGGAGAGTGGAAAAGCATACTTCCTGTGCAGAGATTTGGGAAAAGATGGGTGCAGGAAGGAAGACAAAGATAGGAAGGGAGATCCTGGGAAACTCACTATGACTCCTAAGAGGATAAGTTGGGGTGCACAAATTCTCCTCTCACTTAGGAGGCCAAAAACATGTGTCTACATATTCATGGCCATGTATGTTGTAGAAATTGCTTAAAAACTCATCTCTGAAACTGACATGTTGGAGGTAGATGCCTATCACTTATATAATCTATGTTTAATTGTGAATGGGAGGAGGGTGGCTAGCGGTACACATAAAGATGGTATTGGGTGAGGGGAGATAAAGTTGAATTCTTCTATGTTATAATACAAGGTCATATCTTTAACTACTTCCAATCATGCTAGTGACTAAATATTTGCTTCTATGTATATTTAGTTATGGTCTTAAAGCCACCTTGTTATTTTATGTTATTTTTACAATTTGGAAAAGAAAAAGAAAAACTTCTTCCCCTCCTTCCTAAAATACAGATTTGAACTAACATGAAACTATGAAAATCTTTGTCTGGATTTTTCTAATATAAATATTTTTATTTGCTAATATTTAGTTTTATTTCCTTTCTATTTAGAAGTTCTATCTTCTTCATTTTATAGTACTAACATCCTTTCGTTACCTTTTTAAATAATAAAATTATAAAACTTTCACTTTGGTTCAGAAAATCACATCTCTACTAAAAAACAGTCTGAATCATATTATCTCTTTATTACTAATTTACCTTTTTAACAATATAGACCAGTGGGAGAGCTAATGTAAAAAAAAAAATTCTTCCTTTCCTCAAGAGAAGGTAGTAGCCTGCATTGCTACAATGCCATCAGGCATTTGTGCTATTTTCAGGTTATTGTCAGGTTCCTAGTAGTTTGGGAGCAGACATCTCACATGAGAAAAATTAATATCTTAAGTGAGAAAGCTACCAAAGCTTTCCTACATTTAACCCATATGCCCCAGGCAACTCAACCTTTCACTCCAATGGCATGGAGAGAAAAGTAGTTCAAATGAATACACCGTGTATCTGTCAACTTATTACGTGGCATGATGGCTTCAAGTATTAGCACAATGGCCAATAAACTATCATTATTTAGACACTAAGGATGTGCCTTTGCCCACAGAGATGGAAGGATTAGAGCCATTGTTGGGGAAGAAGTGATGACTCCTCCATGAAGGATGCTTAAACTCCACCCTGGAAGCCAATATAAATTTCTAGATACATGCTACATAGTCAAAGATTTGGGGTTTAAGTGTTTCTTGGCTTCAAAAAATGAGAAAAAGCAGTATTATTATTATTATTTAAAACTTTGCTCTACTAAATGTTGTAGCTTACTGATTATGAGCTAGAAAGATCATATATCCTATTTTGCATGCAATAGTTTTAATTAATTTTCCCCCCAGCATTCTGCTTAGTTTTGCATTCTTCAGTTTTTTTAAAAAAAGAACAGTCAGTTATTATTAGTAGCTGCATTAAAATAAGCCCAAATGAATTTATTATTCTTTGACTTTAAACTTCTAGCTTCTGTCATGGTCTCATCTAATAGTGTCAATATGTCCGTGTAGTAAATCTTACTTTAACACAGTGGTTCTCAACCTTCCTAATGCCGCGACCCCTTAATACAGTTCCTCATGTTGTGGTGACCCCAATTTCATTGTTACAAATTGAACATCATTAAAGCATAGTGATTAATCACAAAAACAATATGTAATGATATATGTGTTTTCCGATGGTCTTAGGCGACCCCTGTGAAAGGGTCGTTCGACCCCCAAAGGGGTCGCGACCCACAGGTTGAGAACCGTTGCTTTAACAGGTCATTAAATCTTAAAAAAGATCAGTGACAATACATCCCTGCTACCCTAAACTTTTCCAGAATTAATCAAATATTTCTCTTTTAAGTATTAGCTAGCAGGTACTTGATAATAAAACTAAGTGGAATACTAAGGATTGCATTTAAAGCCCTCACATATATTTGATGCATTAAAAAAAAATCTGTGAAAGAAAAGAGAAAACTTTTCTCCAAACATGTCCTCCAAACAGTTTAAGTATTTACATAGCTCCTGGCTGGAACTGGGTTGTTATTCTTGTGGGTTTCCCTCCTGTTGATGATATAAGTGCACTTAGCAGGTTGGCAGGTTTCCCCTGGTTTTTAAGGGGCGGGCCCAGCATCCAATAATAGACTGATTTTATACTTAACTACTGAAGTAGCACATCTGGGAATATGGTCGACACTTCAGAGTCTCTTAAGTTTCTTTATATTCCATTATTTTATTCACTAAGCATATTATAGAAACTCTTACCCTTTAGTAAGAAGCTAATTAACAATGAATGAGTATAATCAATTGAGTTATTGTTATGTAAGCAAATAGAACAATGCAAGGCTACATTATTATAGAACAAATGTCTCAATTAAAATTTCATGTGATATAGTGCATGCAGATTTTCTGGGATAAACAGCAATATTTTAGAAACTAAAGGCTTTATATATTGTGCTGGTAAACCCTGACACAGCAAATCAGTAGAATATTCAAGTCAAGCAAGAAAGTTTCAGAGGACAAAGTATTGACCTTAAATGTGAATGCATTTGCACTTATAAATTTAGCTTAAATCAATTTGTGTCTATTCTCCTTGTGATTATATTCTGGTATTTAAAAATCATAGATACATTTTATAACCCTTTTATTGACATTTAATGATCCAAATTTAATTCAACATGTCCTTTATTATATCTGCAGTGAGAGCATATCAAATATGAACTTGACTACAACTTGTTCAAACTATAGGAAAGGTATCAGTGATGAAAAGTGCTTATAAAATATTGACTTCCCTGGATCCAAATTTTTATGCTTGGTTTTCTAAAAGCATCCCTTCAATTCTTTTTTCCTTGAGATGTAATTCCCACACCATAACATTTATAGCTGTTTACTGATTTTTAGTATATCTACAATATTGTGTTATCATCAACACTATTTAATTTCAGAACATTTTCAACATCACCCAAAGGAAACCGATTCTCATTGGCAGTCACTCCCCAGTACCCCTCCTCCTACATCCTGGCAACCACTAATTAGTATTCTGTCACTATGGATTTGCCTATTTCAGACATTGTATAGAAATGAATCATATCATATGCAGCATTTTGTGTTTGGCTTTTTCAACTTAGCATAATGTAATCAAGGTCATTCATGTTGTAGAACAAATCAGTACTTTATTTTTTGTGGCTGAATAATATTCCATTAGATAGATCCATTACATATTACTTATCCATTCACAGTTGACAAATATTTGGGTTGGGTTTTTTTTGTACTTTCTGGCTATTATGATTAATGTTATAATGAACATGTATATACATGTTTTTGTGTGGATATATATATATATTTTTAGTTCATCTAGGTATTGCTTGGTCACATGGTAATTCTATGTTTAACTTGCAGGATTCCCAAAAAGTTTCCTACGGCACTGTACCCTTTTACATTCCCACCAGCAGGTATGAGGATTCCAACTTCTCCACATCTCTCCAACACTAGTTATTGTCTGTCTTTTCAAGCATTTCTATCATATTCTTTATTCTTTAATTTAAAAACCTGATTAATCCATGAAAGTATCTTTTTCCATTAGGAGGACTGACTATCCTAGAGACTTCTCTTGAGAATTGTTTTCATCACTTTGACCAATATAAATGGTACAACCTTACTATATTTATATTCTTATTTTTGTTAATTAATTTAGCTAATACATTTATTAAAAGATGGAATGATACCTCATTATGTATTACACATGAAGAACTAGTCACTCTTAAAGGACTGTACAAGACCAAGCCTATATATTAATATTGATTTTGCAGTTGGTTACTTATGTTACCCTTGGCAATTTACGTACATTGTTCTTTGCTTCAGTTTGGATATCTGTGAAATGGAGAAAATGCTACACACATAAAATTTTGGGAATTTCATGAGCATAGCTTCCTAATGATGCTGAAACAAATTAACACTAACTTGGTGGCTTAAACAATATAAATGTATTACCTTACAGTTGACTATTCTGACATGAATTTCACTGGAATAAAATTCAGATGTTGGGAGAAATGCATTCTTTCTGCAGGCCTATTTCCTTGCTTTATCGAGTTTCTAAAGTCTGCCCCTCATTCCTTGGTTTATGGCCTCCTCTGTCCACCTTCAAACCCAACAAGGGTACATGGAGTACTTTTCATGGGTTCATCTCTCTGTATCTCTAACCAGCCAGAAAAGATTCTGCACTTGTAAAGATTTAGGATTAGAATGGACCACCCAGATAACCTAGGATAATCTCTCCATCTCAGGGTCCTTAATCTTAATCACATCTGCAAAATCCACTTTGAAATCTAATGGACAAAAGAAACTGATGAACAAAATAGATCCAGAGACATAGGAGGATGGAACAGAGTGACAA